>NC_061113.1:103888815-103890694 GCF_002878395.1 Capsicum annuum | reverse complement strand
AAGTTAGGGATATTCTACATTGAATATCCCTAACTTCTGATCTTGGTCGTGCTGTAAATAAAAATGATTATTTAACCGTTACTTGTCACTGGATGGATAGTAATTTTGTGATGCTAAAACGTATTCTTGCTTTTTTTATATGATGAAGATCGTAAACATACTGGACAATTTATTGCTGACTCGATACATAAAGTTGCAGCATTTTATGGTATCAAAAATAAAATCTTATGTATCGCTTTTGATAACGCTTCTAACAACAAGACTGCTATAACAAAGTTGAAATCTAAGCAATCACCGTCGTTACCTGAAATTTTTCATATTAAGTGTGCATGTCATATATATAATTTAATTGTAAAAGATGGTCTTGAATTTGTTGAGATTTATATTGAAAAAACCCATCTTGCTGTTGGTTTTATACAAGGAAATAATCGTAGATCGAGAATTAAAGAATTTAAAGTTAAATGTCAAGAAAATGGACTTACACCGATATTGATGCCTGAGGAAATTGATATTAGATGGAATTCTACGTATGATTTTTTAAAAACTTGTTATAAATATAGAGTTCCTATTACATTAGCTTTTAACCAACATTGTGGTCATTTGCTGATTCTGCCGATTGCATGCTACTTGATTCTGATTCGGTTGTAATTAATGATCTTGTTAAGTTTTTGGAAAAATTTTATGTAGCTTATTATCCTACTGTTTGTAATATTTTGGGATATATAACCGATATTTCTGGTTTGCTCAAAGAATATAAAAATAAAGAAGGTTATGAAAATGTTGTTGGTGCCATGTTTACTAAATTTAAAAAATATTTTTTCCTGATTCCCCTTATTTTCTTGGTTGGTGCTATGCTAAATTCGTGCTTAAATACCATACTATGTGCCACTTTAGTACTCTTATTTATCGTAACTTAGAAATAAATACTATCAATGATTCTGAATAAGTACAACCTGATTTGTGGACGGCTACATCTGATGCGAATGCTTACATAGATAAATTATATAACCACTATGCTGATTTAGTTGATTTAGCTGCACCGACACATATCAGTCCAACTATCGCTCCTCATCCTCCCGAGGTGCCATCATTTTATAAAAGTCCGGCACATTGTGGTTTTCCTGATTCCTTTTATGATTTACCCTGTTGAAACAGTGTTGACAAGGAATCTTACACATCAACTTATTGGGAAGAGCTTAAGTATTATCTTCGATCGCCGCTAGAGGATCGCAGACGACGGATCAACACATTGGATTGGAGAAGGAATAATGAATCACAATATCTTGTGCTTTCAAGATTAGCTAGAGATATCTTGAACGTTCCAATGTCAACAGTTGCATCAGAGAGCGCCTTTAGTCAAGGACGACAGCAACTTGGAGACAACCGACACTCATTGGAAAGTAATGCAATGAATGTTCTAGTTTGCCTCAGAGATTGGATTAGAGCAGAAAGAAGAAATCAAGGAATGGAACCGGAGCCGAATGACGAGCAGAAACTTGAAGAAATTATGACTTCGTGGGAGAACTCAGCAGAATCAAGTCCAATGCATGGGTTTGCCCCCATTGACTTTGACTATCCTATGTAAGTTCCCGTTAATTTTAACATGGATGAGTTGGAAAAAATGATGCATAGTTTGTAGATTTTTTATTCATGTAAATTATAAATTTTGGATCATTTTACAATCAATAAAATTCAGCATTCATTAATTAACTATCAAGTATTATTAATTTATTATATTAAGTAGTATATGTTTTGTATATTATTGTATATATCTTCAATACACATGTATATTTAACGTATATATTTAATGTATCCAAGTGTATATGTTTTACAAATTAGTTTATATATATATATATATATATATATATATATATATATA
>NC_061113.1:103888379-103888715 GCF_002878395.1 Capsicum annuum | reverse complement strand
TAAATGTATATTGTAGAATAGTATATATTTTATTTAAAGTAGTACATTTATATTGAATTGTGTGTATATATCTTCTATAGACGTATATATTTAACGTATACATGTGTATAAGTTTTATAAATTAGTATAATATAACTATCTATATATTGTAATACATATATATTGTAGTATATAGTTTATTTAATTTTAAAGTAGTACATATATATTGAATGGTGTGTATATATCTTCTATAGACGTGTATATTTAACGTATACATGTGTATATGTTTTATAAATTATTATGTAAGTATATATATATATATATATATATATATATATATATATATATATATATATA
>NC_061113.1:103878977-103885379 GCF_002878395.1 Capsicum annuum | reverse complement strand
GATCAACATCTTGGATGACTCCTGCTTTCTTAATATCCACCTACTTTCGAATTCTTTCAAATCTGTCCCTCACTCTCTCAAGCAATATTGCATCAAGATTTGACTCAGAATCCGTAAGAACTTCCTCCGTCTTTAATCTCCTATATAATTTTCCCATTGCACTCCTCCCCCCACTCCCCCTTCATTCACTCTCTCTTGACAAAATATGAAATTTTTATAAATTAATTAATATTTGAGAGTTATTTTCGTCGTATTTAACATTTTAAAAGTTTTAATAATAATAATAATAATAATAACAACAACAACAACAACAACAATAATAATAATATCAATACTACTTGAACAATTGTTTGCTTTCGCGTGTTCTTTCAAATCAATTTGTATAATTTACAAATTTCTTGATTTTGGAACTACATTCTCAATCATCTGAAGCTTCTCATATTTCACAATAAGAGTAAGATAAATCATAACACGACATATGTAAAATTATTATAGTAAAAAGAAGCAAGGGAGAATAACTACCATCATAAACATTGAACAAACTATATTTTTTCCTCCCACAACATAACCTAATGAAAAGAAATTATGAAAATTGAAAATATCATATCTACGTGAATATAATTATACTGTAGGAACGAATTCATGTGAAGTATATATCTTTATTATGAACATTAATCAAATAAGAGATCTCCTTTATGGATTCAATTTTGAAAATCGATGAACATAACTAAATTAAGTAGATGTCCAAGACACAAAACAAAACAAAAATATGGCAACAAATTATTTAAATATTTAAATTGCTATTATTAATTATGTAGGAACTATTAAAAGTCCTTTTCTACCATATACTTATTCCCTAGAAGGTATCTTTTTACAAGAAACTAGAGGCGGAGTAGGATATAGTGCAAATAATTTTACTAAAATAATCTGTAACCAACAATATTTATTTTAGTAATATAAATATTGACAAATTAACCAAGGAATAAAAATGAAGAGGAATAAAACAATTCACCTTATGTAAGTAGGAAGAAAGTAGCTGCGTTTTTTTGCCATAAAAATTAAACAGACACAATTTGAAGTTTTTCGACTATTTCATTCGGGATAATATAAGGATTCATGGCAATAGTTGACTATTAATTGTGATTACTTCTAATAAGGAAATGTTTTATGATAAATATATTTAATTAATTTTTAACTCTTAAATATTAGAAAAAAATAGTGAAAAGACGATTTTGTCTAAAGGAAAGACTTTTAATGAAGGGCAAAAAGTTCAAACGATATTTCTAAGGCCCTTCACACTTTTAATATATTATAGATTATAGATGTAGATATAGATTATAGATTATAAATATAGATATAGATATAAATATACATATAGATATAGATATAGATTATTTGAGCTTGAGTAGAAGAAATAAGTGATATTACTACAATATACAAGGGACAATGTAAAGAGTTTTGTAGTCCTTATGATGTAACTATCTTGTTCGCCGTGCCACTATCTCGTTAGATTGTCAATTAAAAAGGGCTGCTTTTTCAAATATAACCTTATATTTGTTATTTATTACTTCAAATTCAAATATGTTTTCAATAAATCAACATCCTTTCAAATCTTTTTTGTTTTATAGTCCCTTAGGCTAACTTTTTGCATTTCTATGTCTTATTTGATTTGACTTTTTTATAAATATAAATTACATATTCAATTTGATAAAATTATGAATGATGATGTTGTCATCTAATAGAAATAACTATACATAAACATAATTTAAAATTATGATAATAATAATAATAATCTTGAAGAACTTATTTTGTGTTGTCGGAGTACTCCGTCAATAATCTAATTTATTAATAATTTTAAAATTATTAGTAGGCGTGCCCGTGAGATGCATAATTTCAAAATAAAAAGAGCAAAGAGAATGCTATAAATATTTGTATATGAACAAGTGTTTTATATTAGAAATATTTTTTTCTCATTTTTTTTTGGATCATTCTTAATACATACCAGCACTTTGTATGGTATAAAGTAGTATTACTCGTGTTATATTTGAATTTCTTTCGTTTCATCGATTTTGTCCGGATCTGACCCTTTTTTCGAAAAAGGGGAAGGAGAAGGATAAGGATCTTCTTCAGTGGATCCCTCTTGAAAAAGGGAAGGCGGGGAAGGTCTCAAGAGAAAAGAAAACTATTCTTCGTCAGCAGCTTTTTCAACCTACTCGAAGTAAGGAAGTAAAGCAAGTGACCTTCACTCGGGAACGGATTCGATAGGGCCGCGAGAAACCTTGTTTTTGTCTTTCTCTCGCGTCCGGCTTTACGTCGAAGAACTGAATAAAAAGATGTAGATCAACTTTAACGATTAGTGTAGACGAACTCGATCTAGAAATGAAGGAATATTGAAAGCAATATTGTTAGTTACCTACTTACCTTGCTTTCGAAGGGAATCTAACAATAAATAATATTATATCATGTGCTTCAATAATCAAAAAAAGAAAAAAGAAAAAACTATCATGTGCTTCAAAGTTGGGATAGTGTACATAATTATCTTTGTGATGATTCGCACACGCATAGTGCCTTCATCATCATCTTCGGAATTTCACTTTCCATTTTTAAAAATTTTATTTTTTATTTTTAATATTGCACTCCCCTCGTGCCAATTTATATGGCAGATTTTTCTTTTTAGCAAGTTTTTAAAAGAACGATACATTTTATATTTCATAAAAAATAAATAGTAAAATGTTAATTTCACTCGCAATTAATGAGATAATTTATAGTCACATAAGCATATTATGATTTATTTTAGACAATAAATCTTTAAGTCTTCTCATATTTCTTAAAATAACATACCTATTTAAACTATATCAATTAAATTGGGACGGAGCAGGTAAACCTATAGGAAATATTTTATTAAAATTTTATATATGTAAATGAAATGTTGAAGATAAAAATAGGAAAATAAATATTTCTAGACACTATATAGAAAAAATTTACATAATAATAGCAGCATTAGTTTGATGCATGTCATACGGATACGGTTGATGAAGAGCACTGCGGATTTGAAAAAATAAAAAGTTGCTCATTATAGGTAGAATTAAGCCTATCAAACGGGTAAGGTTGACTCGGCCCACTAAACAAACCCGATCTGATTTGACCCGATCCGGTCAGCCCACGGGCTGTAGAGTACCAAGTTGGGTTAATTTTTTTGGGGTCTGGTTAATCCGACCCGGACCAAAATCGGCCAGGTCCGCCGGTTAACCGACCCGGCTCGGATAATTAATTTTTAAAAAAAATCAGGTTGGGAGCCCAAAAACAGCTATATGGCCACTTTTATTTTAAAAAAAAAATTCATTTAAAATATTTTTTTTAACCCAAAAAAAATTCTATAAATACCCTACACTTTCAAATCATTTTCCACACAATTTTTCATTATCTCAAATCTCAATTCTCAATTCTCAAATATTCTATATATTTCCTAAAGTGCTCACTTTAATTTTTTAATTTTGTGATTACAAAGTAAGTGGAAGTTTCTAAAGTCGCAACCTTAGGATACTTCCAAAATTTGGTATTGTCATTCCATCTCTTACTTTTAATTTTTAATTAGTGTATTAATTGTTGAATATTTAATTTTATTATATTTGTGTATTTTAAATTTTTTTAATTTAATTTATATTATGGATAAATTAAGAAACTTCGCCACTAAAAGTGAAAAAAAAATTATCCCGGAAGTGGTAGTGATAGTAAAAAGCGAATTACTAGTGGTAGAGGTACTATCCGTGTGCCTCCGCCTCCGGTACCACTTAGTCAACCTTTTGAGGAAGAAATAGGTGTAGGTGCTTACGCAATGGATTATATAGAAGCTCAGAAAAATTACGGTATAGAAGAAAAAAATGAAGTAGATGCGGTTGATTTAGATGAAGATGATGAAAATATTGGTGAGACACCCGCAATACGAAATGCTAACGTTAGGTCTGAATCGGTTAATCGTCCTCCCCCTACCCCAAGAGCTCGTAAAACAATTAGTATTGCATGGCAATTTTTTACACGTATATCAGATATTGAGGTGCAATGCAATATTTATCAACAAATATATAAGTATAAAAAAGGAGGCAAGCAAGGGGGTATGGGTACATTAATGAGACATATAAGTGATAATCACGCAAGAGAGTTAAATATTGCAAAAGGTGGTACGAATGTTGGTGGGCCAACACAAACTAGAATGGACCCAGCAACCGGTCAGGTAATGAAGAAGTATAATAAATTGAGGGATCGGGAAGAAATAACAAAAATGATAGTTGTGGGTTGTTTTTCTTTTAGTTTTCCTTCTTCTGATGCTTTTATTCATTATATTCAAGCAATTTATAATCCTATGTTTAATGGTATTCCTAGAAGTACTTGTCGGGTAGATATTTTTAGACTTCATTCACAATATTATTTTTATTTATCAACATTGTTAAAAAATATTCAATATAGAATGGTTTTAACTTCTGATCTTGGTCGTGCTATTAATAAAAATTATTATTTAATCATTACTTGTCACTGGATAGATAGTAATTTTGTTATGCAAAAACGTATTCTAGCTTTTTGTATGATGAAGATCGTAAACATACTGGAGATTTTATTGCTGATTCGATTGCTAAAGTTGCAGAATTTTATGATATTGAAAATAAAATCTTATGTATTGCTTTTGGTAATGCTTCTAACAACAAGACTGCTATTACAAAGTTAAAATCTAAGTTATCTCTGTCGTTACCTGAAATATTTCATGTTAAGTGTGTTTGTCATATATATATTTTAATTGTAAGAAATGGTCTTGAGTTTTTTGAGCTTTATATTGAAAAAATTCGGCTTGTTGTTAGTTTTATTCAAGAAAATAATTGAGAAAAAAATTAGAGACTTTAAACTTAAATGTGAACAAAATGGACTTGCATCGATATTGATGTCTGAAGAATATGATACTAGATGGAATGCTACGTATGATTTTTTAAAAACTTGTCATAAATATAGAGTTCCTATTACACTATCTTTTAACCAACATTGTGGTTCATTTGTTGATTCGGCTGAATACATGCTACGTGATTCTAATTGGACTGTAATTGATGATCTTGTTAAGTTTTTGGAAAAAAATTATATAGCTACGGTTGATTTTTTTGGTACTTATTATTCTACTGTTTGTAATATTTTAGCATATATAGCCGATATTTCTGATTTCCTCAAAGAATATAAAAATAAAGAAGGTTACAAAAAAGCTGTTGGTGCTATGTTTGCTAAATTTAAAAAATATTTTTTTTGATTCTTCCTATTTACTTGGTTGATGTTATGCTAAATACGTGTATGAAATATAATACTATGTGCCACTTTAGTACTCCTATTTATGCTAACTTGGAGATAAATACTAACAATGATTCTGATGATGAAGAACATGAACATCCTGATTTGTGGACGGCTATGGCTGATGCGAACCCTTACATAGATAAATTATATAACCATTATGTTGATTTACTTGATTTAGTTATACTGACAAATATCACTCCAACTGTCGCTCCTCATCCTCCCGAGGAGCCATCATCTTCTAAAAGGCCGGCACATAGTGGTTTTTCGGATTATCTTTATGATTTAAATTATTGGAACAGTGTTGAGGCGAGAGCTTACACAATAACTTATCGAAAAAAGCTTAAGTATTATCTTCGAACGCCGATAGAGGATCGCAGAAGACGGATCAACGCGTTGGATTGGTAGAGGAATAATGAAACACAATATCATGTGCTTTCAAGATTAGCTAGAGATATAATGTTCCAATGTCAACCGTTGCATTGGAGAGCGCTTTTAGTCAGGGACAACAGTAGCTTGGAGACAACGACACTCATTAGGAAACAATGCAATGAATGTTCTAGTTTGCCTTTGAGATTGGATTAGAGCGGAACGAAGAAATCAAGGAATGGAGGCGGAGCCGAACGACGATCAGAGACTTGAAGAAATTATGACTTCACGGGAGAACTCAGCAGAATCAAGTCCAATGCATGGTTTTGCCCCCATTGACTTTGACTATCCTATGCAAGTTTCTGTTAATATTAACATGAATGAGTTGGAAAAAATGATGCAAAATTTGTAAATTTTTCATTCATTGAAATTATAAATTTTGGATCATTTTTCAATCAATAAAATTCAACATTCAATCATTTATTCACTTCTTAGTCCTTACTTTATAATTTTTTTCATTTAATGATTTAAATTGAATTTCTAGTTTAAATTAAATACTTAGTTTTAATATATTACTAATTTACTATAAAGTATTATTAATTTATTAAATTAAGTAGCATATTTTTTAAAGTAGTACATATATTGAATGGTACGTATATATGTGTATATATTTTCTATAGACTCTAAAGTAATATATATTTAACATATACA
>NC_061113.1:103677931-103878877 GCF_002878395.1 Capsicum annuum | reverse complement strand
TAGTAATATATTAAAACTAAGTATTTAATTTAAACTAGAAATTAAATACTTAGTTTTAATATATTACTAATTTACTATAAAGTATTATTAATTTATTAAATTAAGTAGCATATTTTTTAAAGTAGTACATATATTGAATGGTACGTATATATGTGTATATATTTTCTATAGACTCTAAAGTAATATATATTTAACATATACATGTCTATATGTTTTATAAATTAGTATATAATTATATATATAGTGTGCATATATTGTAGTATATATATTATAGTATATTTTATTTCAAGTAGTATGTATATATTGAATGATACATATATATGTGTATATATATCTTCTATAGATTCTAAAGTAGTGTATATTTAACGTATACATGTGTATATATGTTTTATAAATTAGTATATATATCATTATATTGTAGTATATATCTTGGAACATATTTTTTAAAGTAGTGCATATATTGAATGGTACGTATGTATGTGTATATATCTTCTATAGACTCTAAAGTAGTATATATTTAACGTATACATATGTATATGTTTTATAAATTAGTATATAACTATATATAAAGTGTGTGTGTATATTTTAGTATATATATTATAGTATATTTTATTTAAAGTAGCACATATATATTGAATGGTACGTATATATGTGTATATATATCTTCTATAGACTCTAAAGTAGTATATATTTAACGTATACATGTGTATATATTTTATAAATTAGTATATATATCATTATATTGTAGTATATATCTTGTAACATATGTTTTATTTAGAGTAGTATATATATAAGGGCAAAATTCAGAAATAGCATACTTATCTCCTTAATTATGAGTTTCATAGCAACAATTTCATAATTACATAATATAACAAATTGTATTTTGTATTTTTGCAAACTGTTGCTACAAAAATACAAATACATATGATTTTTACTGCCTTTATGATCGATATTTTGTATTTTTGTAAACTGTTGCAACAAAATACAAATACATACAAATACATATGCTACAAAATGTAATTTGATAAAAGTGTTGTTATTTTTTGTAATTTAATACTTAAGTATGCTACTTTATGTATTTTTCCTATATATAACTAACGTATCGTCGTATACGCGATTATATGTATAATTGTGTATATGTGTATATGCTTTTTAAATTCTAGTGTACTATATACTATATATATATAATGTATATATATTGTTTAACGTATTTAAAATGTATATAGGTGGGTATATATCGTGTATATTGGAGAAAAAACTTTTAATTTTTTTTTTTGGTTTTGACCGATTTTGACCAAATTTTGGCCCAGTTTTGACTGGGTTTAGGTGGGTTGGACTGGGTTAGGTTAAGTGGGCCGATTCAGGGTTGTTTTTAAAAAAATTACTGTTAGACTCGAAACTGGACCGGCCCGTTTAACCAGGCCCGGATCTGGACCGGCCCACAAACCCAGTAAACCCGGAACCGGCCCACTTAACAGCCCGAGGTAGAATATTAATTTCCTATTTGTTACGACCTTGATTATTGTCATTGTAATTGATGTGTTACCTGTTAGAATGTCCTTCGTGCATAATTCTCTGCATTAACATTCCTATTCAATTATGGTCACTGCATATTTGAACAGCACGGTAAATGAAACATTTTTTCCCCTTTTTTGCTCATGTATTTATAAAGTGATAGGAATCTTCCAAATATGATAAATTTTCTAATGGCATGTAATTAAGATTTAGTTACATGGACAACTGATAGAACATCATCCAATGAATTGTCTCCAGCCTCCAAATGTCCTGCTATCCAACAATAGCTTGATAAATAAAGTATATTAGTAGTCAAGCTCAAGGAAAAATAATGTAGTATAGAGCTTTTGTCAGGATATAAAGTAGGTGATAATAATCAGTGACGGAGTCGAAATTCTTACTAAGAAATTCATAATATGAAAAAGTAAACACACAAATAAATCAAAGAAAGAAATATCTAATAGATATACATAAAAAATAATTTTAAATCATACATAAACATTATAATTTTTCGTCAAAACAGATTTGAAGAAACTCCTATGGACTTCTTAGCTCCACCCCTGCTAATAATGTACGCAAAATATCTATATTAAGACAAAATATTTTTAATTTGAGTTTCATATGTCATGTAATAGTTGTATGAGGCATTTTATATTTTGACAAACAGATTTTTTGGGTGCCACTTGTAAAATACTCCCTCCATTTAAAATAAATAAATTATTGAGCTATGTTTTAGTGTCCAAAATAAATGAATTATTTATTTTTCAAGAGACATGTTGAAATTTTTTCCAATTTATCCTTTCATCTAATGAGGTTGCTATATGTAGTTTTGATGATGAGCAGCTAAACTGCGATGGACCAGGTCCCTGAACGTGTAAGGTACAACATAGCTGGCACGCGTCATCTGCATAGTTTCATCCGTTTGTGTAACAACTTGCAGGTGTTATTTTAATTTGTACTGACTTGGACAGCTGGTCCAACGATCTTTCAACCCTAATCATCGCTCATCTATAAAAGGAAAGAGACGTCTCTTCATCAAATGATTTTTGGAAGTTCTAAAGAGTAAAAAGAGAGGCAGCAAAACCACATTTCAACACTGTTCAAGTTCTTAGCTGTTTATGTAAGCTTAAATAGAAATTGTTCTTGAGTGAGCTTTGATTTGTAACTGAACTACTCAATCTATAAAAGTAGTGTTTATCTCTTTGAGTAGAAAGTATTTAGGTAGAGTTGCCTAAGCTTGTTGTTGACTAGAGTTAATCAGTGGAGAAGACCCTTCGTAGAGTTACCAAGATGAGCTTGTAATAGAGTTGTTACAAGCGAAAGGAACCTAGAGTTAGGTTCACAGTCAAGTCTGTAATCAAGAGGTTGGTTAAAGTAGACTGTTTGGTGCTTGTGAGGGAAAACCATGGTTTTTTCCTTCTTGGATTTCCACGTAAAAATCTTGTATTCTTTCCTTACTGCACTGCTTTTGTCTTTCCAGCACCTCATAGTTGTTTTACTATTCTATCGTTTGTGATTTACTTTGAGGAACCTGATCTCTTACTGTGTGGTGCAAACCCACAATGGTTTTATCAATTGGTATAAGAGCACGTTCACTCATAAAAGGTTCATACCTAGGGTGTTATGGTCATCATGACTTTTATAACTGAACAGGGAGAGGAAAGAAAAGAAACAAAAAGGGAGAGGAAAGAAAAGAAACAAAAAGGGAGAGATTACTGATCATGAAGGCTTTAAAATCTAATAGAGGAGAATAAGACACTAATATTGCACTCTTGGCAACAAGGATTATTAGAGCTATAAAAAGGGGTGGTCAGCTTAGAAAATTAAATTGCAAAACTAAAGGTTGTCACAAAGGTGGCAGCTCTGAAGAATTCATGAGACATTACTCAGTGCAAAAGAAGAATCAAAATTCTGAAACATCAAGAAGAAAAGGTGCAGCTAGTTGTATAGTAATAAAGCTGTTGGCTGCATAGGAAGACTTATCTCTCAAATCTGGGAAAGAAAAAAAGTATGAAGATAATTTCATGCTGAAATACGTTGATAAGAAAATAACCCCAAGTTCCTGCTGTTCTCTAATGGTAACATGGAGAGACTCCTCCAGTAATTCAAGTGAAGATGAGAAGACAAGAGATGTGTCTACACTGGTCGTGGAAGATAGTTCAGTTCTTTATGACTTTATGTTTGCATTTTGGCAAACACAAAGGATGAAGAATAAAAGGAGGTAAACCTATTTGATCTTAAAGAAAACCTAGATAACTACATTGCTATGAAAATAAAAAAATCTTGCTAGTGTGTTGATAGACTCTGTATACGAATTAACTGCTGAGAAGAAAGTGCTAGAGAAGAAAGTAGAGAATCAAGAACATGAGTTGATTACCTTAAATCTTCAGATATCAAAAACTGAAAAACTGTTCTCTAAGTTGAAATCTCAGAATCTGAGTTGTATGAGTCAACTAAAGAAGGTAAATGATTTAGATGACAAAAAGTAGAAGAAAGTTTCAGGGCTTCAAATTGTTATTGAAGAAAAAATGAGGGATTCTTAAAAACACCTTATGTCTGCAAGGAATAAAGAATTAGAAAGGGACGTGGTCCGCTTAAGAAAAAAGTGGAACAAATCTCTTAAATGGACTGCTTCTTCACAGATTTTTTCTAATCTACTTAGTCAGGGTGTTAATGATGAGAGAGGGTTGGGCTATTAAGAAAAATTCAGCCTGTTAAGTCAAAAGGAAAGACTTCTCATTACGCTGGAAGCAAAGAATATAAACTCAAGTGAATTCACTATGAAAGAGATGGACTTCTAAAAGAAGAATGTCAGCACTGGCCTAAGGCTAAATTGAGGAGTATTGCATGTATTAAGTAGGAGAATGCACTTTCTGAGAGATTCAAATCTTTGAAAAGGGCAAAGAGGAAGCTATCACTACCTAGATGGGCTAAGAAGAATTTGATTACACCATTGTCTTCATACTGGGAACTCAAGCTCAAGTGGGTTCTCAAATCCAACTTTCAATCATAATCTTAAGAATAGGAAAAGGGATTGCAGCCAAGAATAGCTCATCAACTGAAAGAGTGTAAAGCTTAATAATGAAAGGGCTGACGGTGTTCTCTCTGTCTCTCTCTCTCTTTAGAAACTTCAAGATAAAGGTATCTTATTTTGAAATAGATGATTTCAAGGGACCTGGTCCCTAAGAAATTAATATCAAAAGAAGCTTCACCAGAATAAATAACATGTGAATCGGTGTCTCTTTCAAATTCGGCTATGTCAAGGATAAAGGTATCCATGATAAAGTAGGTGTATGCTAATCTAACTCAGTATTATACCTTTGCAGGTATACACCTAAGGGAATAGCTTTGGAAGGAAATAATTAAAGCAAACACAAGTTGCGATCTCACTAAAAAATAAAAGCGACCTAGTCCCATCTCTCAAGTGAGTACCAAAATAATGTGCCTTGAATGTTTATAAAATTCTTGTTTGAAAAGTCCACTTGTTTAATTCCATGAACAAAAGTTGTCAAATTCATTCAGAAGTAAAGAGTCACAGCGATTGTCATTAGATGTGTCTGTTCAAAAAGGGTGTGTCTTAAATGTCAAATGGTCATCTTTTTGCTTATAATTCAAATCCTATCAATTCATTATCTTCTCAATTAACTCGGAACTCTATCGAAATTGGTCCTTCTTGTTTCTATCTCAAAAACTATTTTGTCAGCCTAAAAATATCTAAAATTCCCTCTTCTTCAAACCCATGAAAGATATATCTTCAAATTATTCTCAAGAACCACAAAAAGCATTACCTGTCATTCCTTCTCATGAGACTCATGAAACCCCAAGCAAAATTTCTCCAGTTGAAACTTTAAATCCTATTGAATGTTCTGTCCAATTGGATGACCTAAACAAATATTCTGACTCTCCAATTGAATAAGAGATTCTTCAAATAAAGGACCTCCTTTCTAAAAAAAACTAGAGTCCTACAGTGCCCCTCAAATTCAAGTTCCCTTCGAGGAATTGAAAGGTGTTGAAACATCAGATATGTTACAAGAACCTAGCTCTCCTACCCATTCAGAGTCAAATTCTATATTTGCTAATCTAGTTGACGATGAAATTCCTATAAAGAAATATGATTCTCTTAATAGCATGAATTTAGCAGCTGAAAACTTGCTTTTACTTGGAAATGATCCCAAGAAAGATTTTGCTAGTGGGGAAGAGTAAATAACGGAAGATAAGGATGATCTGAAAAAGGAGAGGAGTTTGTATTACCACCAAATGAAGAAAATGAAGAGGATGAGAATGAACAACCTCTGATCTTTAAAATGAAGAAACTGAAGGAAAGAAGAAATTAACTGACTCTCGTAAATAAGTTACAGGATCTTACTCTACTAGAGGGTCTAAGATGAAATTAGTAGCAGATGCAATAAAGAAGCATAAGTCCTCTACTGCTAAAAGAAGAAGACTCAGGAAATCTATTGCTAAGGCAGAAGAAAAACTTAAAGTTGTGGAGGTAAGAGGAGATTAATAAAATGAGTTTGACATTGTCATTGCTTCTAAGAAGAAAAGACTGGATGATTATGATGATGAAAGAACTAGGTCCTCCGATCCTAAGTCTGGGAGTCATGGTGTAAGCAGAAAGAAACACATTTTTGTGAAAAGCAAGAAAATCTCTAAGGAACCTGATCCCAAGAAAATAAAAATTTATGAAAATAAAGAGCAAAGTGGTGAGCCTAAGAGAGTAAAAATAGAGGAAGAATAAAAAAAATTCCAAAGAAAGAAGGATTGAAAGACTTAAGACGAAAAAAGTGTTGTTAGGAAGAATCTTTAATCCCAAAATCTATGAGAAGCCTGGGATGGTGGAATTGGTAGAATATGTCAGGCATCAAGGATGGTTGCATTTATTTGAGGAAACAGCACCAATGGTTTTTGAAAACAAAGTTAGAGAATTTTATTATTTAATAGATTTCTCAAAAGATACTTTGAGTCTGTCTACACAGGTGAAAGGAAAAGAAATATGGCTGGATAAAAAAACTTTGGGAAGAATTCTAGATATGTTTGTTATAGGGGTGAAGACAGTTGTGAAGCAACAGCCCACAACTAAATTTGTGATTAAAGCTTCAAGAGTAGGTGGGACTTCAATTGCTGCATTAAAGAAGAAGTTTCTAAAGAGTGAGTTTCAGTTAGTTTTTTAGTTTATTAATAAGGTCCTGCTACAAAGATTAGAAAAAAAAATAATTGTTTCTGGTATTAATCTGTTTCTAATAGAATGCATGAGTAAGTTTGAGTTAATGAGTGTGTCTGCTCTAATGATAGAGCATATGTACAAGGTGGTCCAAGAAAAGGAAGGAAGGCACGGGATGCCTTATGGTTACTTGTTGAACAAAATCCTTAATCTTTTTGAAGTGATTGGGACTAAAGTAAAACCAAGAACAGTCAAACAACTGATCAGTCTAACCACAGTGGTGGAAAATAGGTGTATTGAAGGCAAAGTGGGGACTGTATCCCAAGTGTCTGAACTATGGATTCTCAAGAAATCTTAGCCAAAGAAATGGAGGAGTTGAGGATTATGCTAGTAGAAAAAGACACTGAAATAGTTCATCTAAAACTACAGATTCAAAAGTTGTCCTCAGAGGGATCAGGTGCCACAGAAGAACTTGCAGCAGAGAACGTAGAGCTCAAAGAAAAATTGCAGAATTGACTAGTAAAGTACAAAGACTGAATGCTAAAGTAATAAATCTCACCAAACAATTATTGTATGCTCATGCCGCTGCAGCTGAAAGATTGGATATGGTGCTCAAGTCATTCTCTCCCAAGCCCCCTTCCACGTAAAGTCCTAGTATGTCAGTTTCTGGTCATTGGTTCCATTATGGCCTTTGCAAACAATTGTTTTATAAATTTTTGGTACATTGCATTGGTACTGACTTTGTTCAATAATGAATGAATTTCTGCTTGTGCTTCATATTATTTTCTTTACTTTAAGTTATTCTTCATGTTAGTACTGCCCTAGCGGCCATGAGTTAATTAGCCTGCACTTATTTTAACTCTTGGGTTACTATTAGTCCTTTTCAATGATGCCAAAAAGGGGAATACTACTGCTACTGATTCCATATGTAAGGGCCTGTTGCATGTGTGTGCTCACATAGTGCAGAAATATGATAGCATAACGACAAAGAAAAGTGTGCAAATGCTTGCATAATGACAGGGGGGAATTTTTGCTACAAGATGACAACAAGGGACCAGGTCCATGTGTTGCATGGTGAAGAAGGAAGCATGATGATAGGGGGAACATTCATCTTCAGGTGGTAATCACTCTGATTAAATGTGATGAATGTACATTGATGCTCAAATTGTATGGTTTGATTTGTCATCATAAAAAAGGGATAAATTGCTATATGTAGTTTTGATTATGAGCAGCTAAACTACAAGGGACTAGGTCCCTAAACATGCAAGGTACAGTACAGTTGGCACGCGTCATCTTCACAGTTTTGTCTGTTTGTGTAACAAACTTACAGGTGCTATTTTGTACTGACTTGGATAGCTGGTCCAATGATCATTCAGCCCTAATCACCACTCGGCTATAAAAGAAAAGAGACGACTCTTCATCAAATGGTTTTTGCAAGTTCTAAAGAGTGAAAAGAGAGGCAACAAAACCTCATTTCAACATTCCTCAAGTTCTTAGTTGTTTATGTGAGCTTAAATAGAAATTGTTCTTGAGTGAGCTTTGATTTGTAATCGAACTACTCAATCTATAAGAGTAGTGTTTGTCTCTTTAAGTAGAGGGTGCTTAAGTAGAGTTGTCTAAGTTTGTTGCTGATTATAGTTAATCAGTGGAGAGGGTCCGTGGTAGAGTTACTAAGATGAGCTTGTAATAGAGTTGTTACAAGCGAAAGAAACCTATAGTTAGGTTCACAGTCGAGTTTGTAATCAACAGGTTAGTTATAGTAGACTGTTTGATGCTTGTGAGGACAAGCCATGATTTTTTCCTTCTTGGATCTCCACGTAAAAATCTTGTGTTCTTATATTCCTACACTGCCTTTGTCTTTCCAGCACCTCATAGTTGCTTTACTGTTCTATCGCTTGTGATTAACTTGGAGGGACCTGGTCCATTACTGTGTGGTGCAAACCCTTAAGGGGTCTATCAGAGGTTCTTAAGTACTTCACATCTTCTAGGAGAGTAAGTTTAAAACTATTAAAAGGGTAATAGTGAAAAGTAACCTACAATTTATATCCTACAAAAATTTTCTTAATAGTTATGTCATAGCCCAATAATTTAATTATTTTAAAATGGAGGAAGTGATTCCTTTTATCTTACATTATTCCTTTGCCCTTTCTTTTTGGGCTATCTGTTACTTACTGGGCTATCTGTTACTTACTGTTTTCTTTATTTTTCTTCCTTTACCCTTTCTTTTAAATTCTTTTAGTGCTCTTGATGCCGAGTAAATTGAAGGTTTATTTTTTTCTTCTTAGTTCTTATTTGACGATATTTGTACGTAAATTGAATTTATATAGTACTCACTTTTTTATTTATTTATTTTATTTTACTTTTTAGTTTATTTTAAAAAAAATTATTTCTTTTATTTTAGATAATTTTTTAATTTCAGCTTTTCACATGACATATTTTAAATTTTTTAAATTCTACTGATTTTTAATTTAAAATCAAAAAATTTAAAAAATCCTTTTATTTTTTAAATTGTATTAAAGAACAATTAGATAAATAAATTTAAATAGGAGTGTCGTTTCCATCGATTACATGTATGAGTGATAACTCAACTTATAACAATCTACCATCAAATCACTCAATTTTATTTTGTATTTCAAAAGTCATTTTATTTTACCTAATTAATTTTCGTAATTATTTTAGCCTGAAATACAATTTTTAGTGCATATTTAATGATATGATAACTCTAAATTTTTAAGAAAAAATATTTAGAAAACTAAACTCAATATTTAGATTTATTAGGTCCAATCTATTCTAAATCAATTCAGTTCTTGGCTCAACCGCCTTAAAATAATTTTGCTACACAAAAAATTATCTTAACAATTAAAAAAAATATATGATTGTTCTTCAATTTCTAACATTCTAAATATTATAGATGCCCTTAACAATATTGAACCATAATAAATAATGTTCTATAAACTCAATAAAGCAAATTCCTCACCTATGAGATTCAATTTTAGAATTTCGAGATTCAAATTTTTCAACACCAACAAAAAGAAAATCATAATTAAAATATAGAAATTTTGTCATGGTCGACTGGAAAAAAATTACAAATTTGTTTACATATATGTACAAATAAGAGTAAGGATGAAAAAAAAAAAAAAAAAAAAAAAAAAAAAAAAAACAATAAAGAAGAAGTCACCAAAAAGAAAAAAAGAAAAAAAGAGCAACGATGATTTGTCCCAAAGAAAAAAGCTAATGACCGAAAAAGCAAAGGAATTATATATTACTTTACTACCATATTTAAGTGTGAGTAGCAGACAACGTAAAGCAGCAGCTGACAATTGTCATGCCTAATTGTTATTTGATTTTACTATATCACCCCTAATTAATTATTATATATTATTTATGTATTAAAAAATTAATAATATTTAATAAAATATAAAATAAATATTTATAATATGTTTGTTTTAACTACTTCAATAATAATTTTACTATATTATTACTATATGTAAGTATGAGTAGCAGACAGCTTGCAGTTGTTATGCCTGCTTACAGTTGTATGCTTGTTGTGTGATTTTACTATATCACCCCTAATTAATTATTATATGTCTTTTACGTATTAAAAAATTAATAATATTTAATAAAAAAATAAAATAGATATTTATGACATGTCTGTTTTAGCTGCTTGAACAACAATTTTACTATATCACCCTTGAATTAAGCTTCTATATATTAAAAAATTAATAATATTTAATAAAAAAAATAGACATAAGATGATAAATTAACGCTTGACGTTTAAATTAATTTGACATCTTATACGAGGCTTAGTTAATTTTTTTTCACAAGTATTTTTTATAACAATTTTACTATATCATTTCTAATTAGTTATTATGAGTCATTTATAAGTGTGAGTAGGAGACAACTGGAAGCAGACAGCTAGCGGTTGTCATGCCTGCGTTCAGCTGCCTGTTTGTTCTGTAATTTTACTATATCATTAATAACAAAATAAAATAGAAATTTATGACATGTCTATTTTAGCTGTTTCAATCGTAATTTTACTATATTCTGTTAAATTAAGTCATCTATGTATTAAAAACTACTATATATAAGCGTGGTAGCAGACAGCTGGAAGCAGGCAGCTGTCGATTGTTATGCTTGTTTCCAGTTATCTGCTTGCTCTGTAATTTTATTATATCACCACTAATTAATTATTATATGTCATTTACATATTAGAAAATAAATAATATTTAATAAAAAAAATAGACATTTATGATATGTCTATTTTAGTTGCTTCAACAGTAATTTTACTATATCATCCTTAAATTAAGTCATCTATGTATTAAAAAAAAATAATATTTAATAAAAAAAATAGACATAAGATGATAAATTAACTCTCGACGTTTTAAATTAATTTGACATCTTATATGAGGCCCAGTTAAATTTTTTTTAACTATAATTTTTTATAACAATTTTGCTATATCACTTCTAATTAGTTATTATAAATCATTTATAAGCGTGAGTAGCAGACAACTGGAAGCAGGCAACCGACGGTTTTCATGTTTGCTTCCAACTGTCTGCTTGCTCCGTGATTTTACTAGATCGCTCCTAATTAATTATGATATGTCATTTACGTATTAGAAAATTAAAAATATTTAATAAAAAATAAAATAGACATTTATAACATGTTCCTTTTAGCGGCTTCAACCGTAATTTTACTATATCACCGTTAAATTAAGTCATTTATGTATTAAAAATTAATAATATTTAATAAAAAGGTAAAATAAACATTAGATGATAAATTAATTCTTGACGTTTAAAATTAATTCGACATCTTATATGAAGCTCAGTTAAATTTTTTTCACAAGTATTTTTTTATAGCAATTTTGTTATATCACTTCTAATTAGTTATTATAAATCATTTAAGACATGTTTGCTCCGCTACTTTAATCGTGATATTTGATTGACTTTTGAAAACTGTATCAGTGTCGCTTAAATTAGAACAAAAGAAAAAGTATTATAAATCACAATACTTAAAAGTTTAAATTATTTTTAAAATATAATTGACTATTAATGCCACAAAAATTTGAACAAGGAGAGTATAATAAATTACAATAGCTAACAACTTAAAGTAATAAATTATAATGTCAAAAAAATATTATAAATTATTATAGCTAATAACTTAAAAAATCTAAAAATATATCAAAACTATAATTGATTCTCTAAATTTTAATTTAATTATTTTATTTAACTTGTTATATATTTGAAAATTGTGTAAAAATATTTTAAATTACAATAATTAATAATTTATTTCATATAAATTGGGATAGAGGGATATAACTTGTAAATTATGTAGAAAGTCATCTAAATCGTAATATAATTAACAACTTAAAATATCTAAAACTATATAACAATTTTGATTGATTTTCTCAAATATTTCATCAGTGACACATAAATTGTAACAAAAAGAGTAACATATATTATTTGAAAAATTATGTAAAAGTACTATAAATCAATAACTAATAACATAAAATATTTAAAAATAACGTGAGTAGCAGGCAGCTGGTGGTTGTCATGCTTGCTTTCAGTTGCCTGCTTGCTTCGTGATTTTACTATATCACCCTGATTAATTATTATATGTTATTTACACATTGAAAAATTAATAATATTAAATAAAAAATAAAATACACATTTATGACATGTCTGTTTTAATTACTTCAACCGTAATTTTACTATATCAATATTAAAATAAGTCATCTATGTATTAAAAATTAATAATATTTTAAAAAAAAAAAAGTAAAATAGACATAAGATGATAAATTAACTCTTGTCGTTTTAAATTAATTTGACATCTTATATGAGGCCCAATTAATTTTTTTTCACAAGTATTTTTAAAGCAATTTTGCTATATCACTTCTATTTAGTTATTATGAATCATTTATAAGTGTGAGTAGCAGACAGCTGGAAGCAGTCAGCTGACAGTTGTTATACCTGCTTTCATCTACCTGCTTGCTCCGTGATTTTACTATATCACACTTAATTAATTATTATATGTCATTTATGTATTAAAAATTAAATAATATTTAATAAAAAAATAAAATAGACATTTATGACATGTCTGTTTTAGCTGCTCCAATCATAATTTTACTATATCATCGATAAATTAAGTCATTTATGTATTAAAAAATTAATAATATTTAATAAAAAATGTAAAATAGACATAAGATGATAAATTAACTCTTAAAGTTTTCAATTAATTTAAAATCTTATATGATGCCCAGTTAATTTTTTTCACAAGTGTTTTTTATATTTTAATTAGTTATTATGAATCATTTAAGACGTGTTTGCTCAATTATTTTAATCGTGATATTTGATTGACTTTTGTAATTATATCAGTATAGCTTAAATTGAAATAGAAGAAAAAGTATTATAAATCACAACAATAAAAAACATAAATTATTTTTAAAATATAGTTGACTACCAATGACACAAAAATTTGAACAAGGAGAGTATAATAAATTACAATAACTAACAACTTAAAATAATAAATTATAATGCCAAAAAAGCATTATAAATTACAATAGCTAATGACTTAAAATATCTAAAAAAAATAAAAAATATATAATTGATTCTCTAAATTTTAATTTATTTAACTTGTTATATATTTGAAAATTATGTAAAAATATTATAAATTACAATAATTAATAATTTATTTCATATAAATTGGGATTGAGGGATATTACTTGAAAATTACGTAGAAATTCGTATAAATTATAATATAATTAAAAACTTAAAATATCTAAAACTATATAAAATATTTGATTGACTTTCTCAAATATTTCATCAGTGTCATATAAATTGAAACAAAAAAAAAGTAGCATATACTATCTAAAAAAATTATGTAAATGTGCTATAAATCAATAACTAATAACGTAAAATATTTAAAAATATACAAAAAAAATTATTGACTTTTCAAATTTTATCTATACCACATAAATTGAGATAAAAAGTAACATATATTGGGTCCGTGCTGGCATGGGCTCCGACATCTAGTATTCTAATATATAGAAGAGTGAAAGAAGCAGGTAAAGGTCGTCATGTCTGCTTCCTCCGTGATTTTACTATATCAACCCTAATTAATTATTATATATCATTTATAAATTTTTAAAAAAATATTTAATAAAAAATATAAAATAGACATTTATGACATTTCTGCTTCAGCTGCTTCAATCGTAATTTTATTATTTTATCCTTTATTAATTATTATAGGACATTTAAGTATTAGAAAATTAATAATATTTAATAAAAAAATAAAATAAATAAAAATTGATAAATTAATTATTGATGTTTTAAATAATTTGACATCTTTTATGAGGCTCGTCTAAATTGTTTTCACAACTATTTTTTATATTAATTTTGTTATATCACTTCTAATAAGTTATTTCCTAATTAATTATTATATGTCATTTATGTATTAAAAATTAATAATATTTAATAAAATAAAATAAAATAAAAATTTATGACATGTCTGTTTCTGTTGTTTCAATCGTAATTTTGCTATTTCACATCTAATTAACTATTATGAGTCATCTAAGTATTAAAAAATAATATTTAATAAAAATGATGAAATAAATAAAAAAAGATAAATTAACTATTGATGTTTTAAATTAACTTGACATCTTATATGAGACCCGCTTAAATTTTTTTCACAACTATATTTTATAGTAATTTTGTTGTATCGCTTCTAATAAGTTATTATTAGTCATTTAAGATATGTCTGCTTCGCGACTTCAATCGTGATATTTGATTGACTCTCAAAATTATATAAGTGTCACTTAAATTGGAATAGAAGAAAAAGTATTATAAATCACAATAATTAAAAATTTAAATTATTTTTAAAATATAATTAACTATCAGTACTACAAAAGTTTGGACAAGGAGAGTATTATAAATTATAATGGCTAACATATTAAAATAGTAAATTACAATGTCAAAAAACTATTATAAATTACAATAGCTAACAACTTAAAATATCTTAAAAAATATTAAAAATATAATTAATCATCAAAATTTTATTTATGTCACATAAATTGAGACTAAAAATAACACTAGCATGGGCCTTCGATATCTCGTACATATATAGAAATGTGAAGAAGTAGACACCTCTTCATTGACGTACCTGTTTCTTCCATGATTTTACTATATTACCCCTAATTAATTATTATATGTCATTTTCGTATTTAAAAATTAATAATATTTAATAAAAAAAGATAAAATAGACATTTATGACATATTTTCTTCAGCTGTTTCAATTGTAACTTTATTATATCACCCCTAATGAATAATTATAAGTCATCTAAGTATTACAAAATAAATAATATTTAATAAAAAATAAAATGATAAATTAATTTTTGATATTTTAAATTAGTTGACATCTTATATGAGACCCACTTAAATTTTTTTCAAAAATATTTTTTATAGAAATTTTGTTATATCACTTCTAATTAGTTATTATGACTCATTTAATACATTTCTGATTCGCTACATCATGATATTTGGTCGGGTCTTACATATTAGAAAATTAATCAGGTTTAATAGAAAAAATAAAATAGACACTTATGAGATGTCTATTTCAGCTGCTTCAATTGTAATGTTATTATATCACCCCTAGTTAATTATTATAACTCATCTATGTATCAAAAAAATTAATAATATTTAATAAAAAGGGAAAAATAGACATAAATTAACTCTTACTGTTTTAAATTAACTTGACATCTTATATGAGACTTACTTAAATTTTTCACAAGTATTTTTATAGCAATTTTATTATATCACTTCTAATTAATTATTATGAGTCATTTAAGACATGTTTGCTTCGCTCAATCGGGCTATATGATTGACTTTCGAAATTATAGAAACGCGAAAAAGCAGGCACCTCTTCATCGACGTGCCTGCTTCTTCCTTTATTTTAATTAATTATTATATGTCATTTATGTATTTAAAAATTAATAATATTTAATAAAAATAAAATAAACATTTATGACATATCTGCTTCAACTGTTTCAATCATAATTTTACTATATCACCCCTAATGAATTATTATAAGTCATCTAAGTATTACAAAATTAATAATATTTAATAAAAAATAAAATAGAAATAAAATGATAAATTAACTTTTGATGTTTTAAAATACTTGACATCTTATATGAGACTCACTTAAATTTTTTTCACAAATATTTTTTATTGAAATTTTGTTAGATTACTTCTAATAGTTATTACGACTCATTTAATACATGTCTAATTCAGTACGTCGCGATATTTTGTTTTGTCTTACGTATTAAAAAATTAATCATGTTTAATAGAAAAAGTAAAATAAACATTTATGACATGTCTACTTTAACTGCTTCAATCGTAATTTTATTATATCACCCTAATTAATTATTATAACTTATCTAAATATTAAAAATTTAATAATATTTAATAAAAAGGGAAAAATAGACATAAATTAACTCTTGTTGTTTTAAATTAACTCGACATCATGTATGGGACTCACTTAAATTTACAAGTATTTTTTATAACAATTTTATTATATCACTTTTAGTAAGTTATTATGAGTCATTTAAGACATGTCTGCTTCGCTACTTCAATCGTGCTATATGATTGACTTTCAAAATTATCTCAGTGACACTTAAATTAGAATAGAAGAAAAAAATATTATAAACTCCATTATTGAAACAAAATTTCTTCTATTTCTTTATTTATTATTATTATTATTAATCTCAAGGAACTCTGAAATGTTTTGGTATAGAAAAATGTTAGAAATGTGATTTATTTGGTAGCGCTATAATTTGTTTTTAATGATATTATATTGTGTTAACTTTGAAATGTGAAAGGAGAGGAATAAGGATCTAAATTTGAATGCTTTTACTATGTTCAATAAAAGATAGTAACTACTTAATGTAACTGTTTAGACAGTTGTCGCCAATCCCTAATTATGTAATATACTTTATCTGCTTATTTTATTCTAAAATTTTCAAATCTAAAACAAATTTTGGACTTGAAGTTTAAATGACGGTTTTAAAATAATTTTCTAATTGAAATTTTGAAATGGGAATTTTATTTGATTTTTATTTTTATTTTTGCAATGTTTCTAGTGCATACACTTGGCATTCTAAAACGTTTTTGTGTCTTCATAAATATGTAGAGAGACACACACTAGCGGCGATAGGCCCGTGCTGAGCACAGACCCAATATGTTAAGATTAAATTTCTTAAATTATTATGAAAGTAGTGAAATAAATTATCATAATTAAGTATTGATAAAATTATATAATATGAGTATATTTAAAAATTTAATTGAAGTTTATATCCTCCCAATAATTTTAAATCTTTCATTAAGTGTTAAGGAAATATATTTATGAATGAAGCAGCGTAAAAAATTAAATTATTTTAAATAATTTAAGTTTTTAATTATTTTATTTATAATACTTTTCTTCTATTTCAATTTAAGTGACACTGATATAATTTTGAGAGTTAAGCAAATATCACAATTAAAGTAGCGAAACAGATATCTCTTAAATGACTCATAATAACTAACTAGAAGTGATATAACAAAATTACTATAAAAGAATACTTGTGAAAATAATTTAAGTGAGTCTCATATAAGATGTCAAGTTAATTTAAAACATGATAATTTAATTTATCATTTTATGTTTATTTTATATTTTTTAATTAATTATTATTATTTTTTAATATATAGATGACTTATAATAATTAATTAGAGGTGATATAGCAAAATTATAGTTGAAACAACTGGAGTAGACATGCCATAAATATCTCTTTAATTTTTTAAATTAACTATTATTAATTTTCTAATACGTAAATAATATAAAATAATTAATTAGGGGTGGTGTAATAAAATCACAGAGCAAGTAGTGGTCGGCAAGCATGTCGACCACCGAAATAAAAAGGTAGTTAAAAAAAATAAAATTTAATTTTCCTATTTACGTATTTTATGCTTCATTTTGTTGTACCTAATAAAAATTGATAATTTGATTATTCAGATCTTAACTCATAACTATGTATTTAATTTTTTGTTTGAATCTAATCATTTAGATCTCTGTAGGTATACTACTTCCATACTTCTTTTTTGACACAGATTTTTCTATTGCAAAGTATTTCATCTAACCATTTTTAATTTATAATTTTTATCTATTTTATCCTTGTTATTAAATATTATTAATAATTTAATATTTAATGACTTATAATAACTATTTAGAAGTGATATAATAAAATTACTATAAAAAGTACTTGTGAAAAAAATTTAAGTGAACCTCATATAAGTTGTCAAGTTAATTTAAAACATCAATGGTTAATTAATTAGAAGCGATAAAATTACTATAAAACGTACATGTGAAAAAAATTTAAGTAGACCCCATATAAGTTTTCAAGTTAATTTAAAACATCAAGAGTAAACTTATAATTTCATGTCTATTTTACCTTTTTTTTATGAAATATTATCAATTTTCTAATGCTTAGATGATATATGATAATTAATTAGGGGTAATATAATAAAATTACGATTGAAGATATAGAAACAAACATGTCATAAATGTCTATTGTACTTTTTAATTAAATATTATTAATTTTTTAATACATAAATAACTTATAATAATTAATTAGGGGTTCTATTCACGATTGAAGCAGCTGAAACAGACATGTCATAAAGATCTATTTTACTTTTGTTTAATTAAATATTATTAATTTTTTAATACGTAAATATCTTAGAATAATTAATTACAGATGATATAGTAAAATTACGATTGCAGCAGCTGAAGCAGATATGTCATAAATATCTATTTCACCTTTTTAATTAAATATTATTAATTTTTTTAATACGTAAGTGACTTATAATAATTAATTAGGGATGGTATAGAAAAATCACGATTGAAGCAACTGAAGCAGACATGTCGTCCACAAGCTGCCTGCTTCAGCAGCTTCACTATCGCTTATATATACTAGTTGGCTACTCCATGCTATGCACGACCCAATGTTGGACCTTAAAAATTCTACGTTATGTATAATTCTATCATTTAATTAAGATCTTCATTTATTTGGCTGATGAATTTTAAGTTAGACATATATTATTATATTTAGATTGATGAAATTTTTATAACAATATTTTAAGTTCAATCTTTTATGGCATTGATAGTCAATTAGATTTTTTAAAAAAATTTAAGTTTTTAATTATTATGATTTATAATATTTTTTCTTCTATTCCACAAATGAAAGTGACATAGTAAAATTATTATAAAAAAATACTTGTAATTTTTTTTAAGCGATCCCATATAAGACGTCAAGTTAATTTAAAACATCAAAAATTAATTTATCATTTTATAGCTATTTTATCTTTTTTATTAAATATTATTAATTTTTAATACTTAAATGTCTTATAATAATTATTTAGGGGTAATATACTAAAATCACGATTGAAGTAGCTGAAGCAAACATGTAGACTATGAGCAGTCTGCTTCAGCTGCTTATTATGACTTCTTATATAGGATAATATATTATTAAATTTCAATTGTCATTATTTTTTATTAAAAATTATATAAAACTATAAATGTGGGTTTAAGAATTTAACACAATTATATGATAGAAAATAAATTTCAATTTTTTTTTAAATTAATAGATTAGAATTTTGGGAAATAAAAGAATTAGAACCTTTGATTTTATTCAATTGCTTAATTAAGAAAAGGCGTTTATCACGTGATTAGTTCCTCAATCCCACATTAAATATTGTTGATGGTCATATCCTGTTGAAATAAAGACATTTTTTTCTTGCAAGCAATTTAATTTGTCAGAAACTATATAATTCTCATTCTTAATTGATTGGGTAATAAAATTTTCTTTTAAGATAAAACATCAATGAATTAAGGATAGGCTAAATTAATATTGAACTTTATTTTAACAAATTTCAATTTTCTGAATTTCATCTAAACCTAGACTTTAATACCAATAATTTTCTAGCTCAAACTCGTTGTTACCTGAAAATTATGAGTAGTTTTAATTAATAAATGTCAAAAAAATCTATTTTTAATTCTAATTAGAAATTATTTTCTCACAATTTATGTGTGTTTGAAAGACTATAATTGTATTGCTTGGACTGAGGTTGCATTGCTCTGTAACACGCTTCTCCATCTTACATGTAACTCACGAAGGAGAAAGTCTTGTGGGCTTTCTATGAAGATTTTTAACAATTGAAATGTGATGTTTCAGATTCATCAAGTAATGCCTGAAAAAAAAAAGGATTAGCATCTCGAAATGCAGCAACATTATCATCGGTCAGTGGTGGAAGTGGAAGACGTAGCTATTTGAGAGTTAATAATTTAAATGACCACTCAACTTTGAACTTTTATTTTAGAAAGTCACTTAACTTTGAATTTTACTCAGAAAGTCACTCATGTTTACTCGGAAAGTCACCCAACCCATTTTATTATTTTTTAAACTAATTTTTGTTTATGTAAAAATTTTTTAATAACAAAATTATGAAAAATACAAAAGATCTATTTAATGACCCTTTTACCCATTCTTTTATTGATTGAAGAGTAAAGCATTTGGCACTTCATTCTAGTGAAATTTACTGAAGGGAGTAGAACTTCTTTTGATGTCGGACTAAAATGAACTGATTAAAAATCAGAAAAATACCTACCACATGAAAAATATCATTACTAAAATTCAATTGTTAAAATTTTTTTTTAGATAAAAGTGAAATTTCCTAAATGACAAGAAATTTTGATTAATTCAAAATGGAAGTCTCTCTTAATAAAAAGAAAGCATCTTTATAAAATTAAATAAGAATTGATGAAAAAATAAAATTTAAGATAAAAGTTAAGAATTTGGGTTGTGGTGCAGTGAGTGGATGAGGCTGGTCCACCCTTAATCAGAGGTCGATGGTTCGACCCTGGGTATGGAGAAAACTCTATTGGAAGCGCTGCCATCTTAATGGGCCCTGCAACGCACGATCCGAATTAGTCGGGGCTCCAATGCGGCCACAGGATACTAGATGGGAAACCAAAAAGAATTTGACACAACAATAAGCATGTCCAGCAAGAATGCAGATAAAATCAAATAAGAACTGATGAAAAATTATTGACATTTTCGTAGGTGTAACTTTTAAATAATAAGGCATGTTAGGGCATGACCATATTTTGTCCATGTACATATATTTGCAGTTTTTTCTTGGTAGACGTCTAGCCATAGGATTTGAAACTTCAGTTTTTGATTTGAAATTACATTTTCTTATAAAGTTTGAACAAAATTTTAATTTTAATTTTAATTTCAATCCAACTTGAAATTTTCAACTAATATGTACCTAGTCTAATAAGTAAAAATATATCATGTGTGCAACAATCTAAGAATAAAAATGTAATTAAAGAATCACGGACACAATAGCTAAAAATTCTCTATCAAGAAAGTGACTGCAGGCTCTATTGAAATACCGTAGGCTCTTAAGCATTTAAATGTAGGTATCAAATGAAAGAACGGGTAAAATGGTTATTAAATGGACATTTTATATTTTTCAGAATTTTGTTATTAAAAAAAATTCACATGAGCAAAAATTAGTTGAAAAAATAATAAAATGGGTTGGGTGTCTTTCCGAATAAAACA
This sequence comes from Capsicum annuum, assembly GCF_002878395.1. Taxonomy (NCBI): domain Eukaryota; kingdom Viridiplantae; phylum Streptophyta; class Magnoliopsida; order Solanales; family Solanaceae; genus Capsicum; species Capsicum annuum. The sequence goes on along the minus strand of NC_061113.1, from coordinate 103,857,553 downwards.
TCTAAAGTTGAGTGACTTTATGAGTAAAATTTAAAGTAAAGTAATTTTGTGGGATAAAAGTCCAAAGTTGAGTGACCGTTTAAATTATTAACTCAGCTATTTGATAATAAGTACATTTCAAAAGAACTCCTCCAATAATTTTTCGCCACAGGCACTGTCTTAATGACTCCATGGTTGATTTTCTCCTTACGCCTCAAGCACTGTATGAACCACTTTATTGTTTATTTGTTCCTTACTTCCTGAGGAGTCGCCATTAATGTGTGCGGTACAAATTTTTACAAATGGGTTGAGTTTCATTCAATAACCAGACTCCTAAAGATAGAAAACATAAAATCAAAGATACAAATTCCAATCAAAGAAAAAATAACAGCTGATCATAATACTTTAATCAAAGATACAAATTCCAATCAAAGAAAAAATAACAGCTGATCATAATACATATTAAAGTATCACAAGTCTAAAATTAAGAATAAAATTTATCAATGAATTGCAACATTTCATATAATCTGCTGATTTCTTCAATGCCTTTGGTGACGATGTAATTGAGAATGTACAGATATTATGTTGGAAGCACTAGTTGTTTGATCCACTCCATTATTGAAACAAAATTTCTTCTGTTTATTTATTTATTTATTTATTTATTTATTATTATTAATCTCAAGGAACTCTGAAATGTTTTGGTACAGAAAAATGTTAGGAATGTGCATAATTTGTTTTTTCATGATATTATATTGTGCTAACTTTGAAACGTGAAAGAAGAGGAAGAAGGATATAAATTTGAATGCTGAATGCTTTTACTATATTCAATAAAAGATAGTAACTACTTAATGTAACTGCTTAAACAGTTTTTCTTTTATTTTAACATTTTCAGATCTAAAACAAATTTCGTACTTGAAGTTTAAATGACAGTTTTAAATAATTTTCTAATTGGAAATTTTAAATGGGGATTTTATTGATTTTATTTCTATTTTTGCATTTTTTCTGGTGCTTACACTTGACATTCTAAGACGTTGTTGCCTCTTCTAATATATATATATGAATATATATATATATATATATATGTATGTACGTATATATATGTGTGTGTATATATATATGTATGTATGTATGTATGTATGTATATATATATATATGTATATATATATATACATACATACATATACATATGGTCAAACCCATCGATAGGACCTTAAACTTGTCTCGAAAATTCACTTAGACCCCTAAACTAAGGCCTGTACCTATCAAACCCGTAAACCCCCTGAATTTTGATCCAATTGGGCATTTTTTGCCTAATCAACAAAATGTATATAGAGAGTGTGTTACACTCGCGTGACGTGACAAAAACGCCCAATAAAAAAACACGTGGCAAAAAAAAATATATGTAAAATTGCTGATTTTTTTATTTTTCTATTTATATTTAATAATAATTTTTTAATTAAAAAAAAAAAGAAAAAAAGCACCCCCACCCCCCAATCATCATTTTCTTCACCCCACCCCACCCCCCAATCATTTTCTTCTTCACCCCACCCTACCCCCCTCCGCCGTTTTCCCTTTCACACACATATATCGTCTTTACCACCCCCACCCCACCCCCAATCGTCTTCACACACAATCATTGTCTTCACCCTCACCCTTCACCCGTCATCTTCACACCACCCCTCTCCCGGTATTTCACAGTTCTGTCACACACAAACATACATATTCACTCACACGCACACATAGTTCACACACATGCATGAGAGCAACAACACAGTCAACATTTTCCAGCGAGATTCGTCGAAAAATCAACTCCAAAATCACACGCAAACACACACATTCACTCTCACACACACAATTCACTCACAAACACACACATTCACTCACACACACAAGAGCGGCAACACAGTCAACATTTTTCGACGAGACTCGCCGAAAAATTAACTCCAAAAAAGAAAGAATTTTTTTTTCAAATCTTTGATATTGTTGACAATGGTGAAAAATAGTTACTCATTTTGTGCTTAATGAAGTTTCTCCATTTTTTGATGTTGTCTTTAATAGTGAAGATTGATTAGTGATTCTGTTGTTGTTCATGGAGTTGTTAATTTTCTACTGATTTGGTGGATTTTGTTATCTCGAAATCATGAAGATGTCAAGGATTTTGTTGTTGTGGGGGTGTGTGTTGGGGGGGGGGGGGGGCTTTTTTTTTTTAAAAAAATTAAAATATTAGAATAATTAAAAATTATATTAATAAAATAATTTAAATATAAATTTTTTAATTAAAAAAGTAAAACATTATTTAATTTACTGTTCACGGGCACACTACTCTCCTTGCCAAATCAACATTTTGTGTCTGATAGGTACTAATTTTAGCACTTGAGGTGATTGATAGGTACAAGCCTTAGTTGATGGGTCTAAGTGAATTTTCAGGACAAGTTTGAGGTCCTATCGATAGGTTTGGCCTATACATATCTATATATACATAAATATCTATCTATCTATCTATCTATCTATCTATCTATCTATATCTATATCTATATATATATATATATATATATATATATATATATATATATCTGTATATACATATGTATGTATACATATATATACACATAGATAAAAGGCTAAACCCATCGATATCCCCTCAAACTTATCCCTAAAATTCACTTAGACCGCTAAACTAAGGCTTGTACCTATTAGGCACCTCAAGTGCTAAAATTGGTACCTATCAGGCACAAAATACTGATTTGGCAAGAAGAGTGTGTTACACTTTCCGTGGACGCGTAAATAGTAAAATAAATAATATTTTACTTTTTTTTAATTAAAAAACTTATATTTAAATTATTTTTATTAATATAACTTTTAATTATTCTAATATTTTAATTAAAAAAAATGCCTCCAACCCACGTCATTGTTTTCTTCACCACCCCCCCCCCCCCCCCCCTCCCACCCCCCTTTCCGTACCCCCTCCTTATCGTCTTCAACCCTCTACCCTTCCCGTACCCCCCTCTTCATTGACTTCAACCCCCGTTTGGTAGCATTAATTGGAGAAGAAGATGAAATTATATTATCCACTAAATCAATTGAAAATGGAGAAGAAGATTAACAGAGAATCAATCCATTTTATCCCATTGTTGACAATTAACAGAGAGAATATCAGTTACATTAATTTTTTTTGCATTTGTTTCTCGGAAATTTAGAGCCCGACAATTTGAAGAAAAGCTTCAAACCAAAATCCACCAAAGAATAGATAAGCTCCATTAAAGACAAAATCAAAGAATAGAGAAACTCCATTAATCACAAAATGAGTAATCATTCTTCACCATTGTCAACAACATCAAAGATGTGAAAAAAAATTCTTCACCATTGTTAACAATATCAAAGATGTAAAAAAAAAATTCTTCACCATTATTAACAACATCAAAGATGTGAAAAAAAAACTTTCTTTTTTTAACAAAATCAGTGTGTGCATGTTTGTGTGAAGATGACGGGGGAGGGGTGTGTGTGAAGACGATGACTTCAGTGTGTGTGTGTGAAGACGACAGGGGAGTGAGAGGGGGTTTGTGAAGAAGATAACTGCGTGGTTGGGGTGATTTTTTTTTTTTTTTTCTAATTAAAAAATTATTAGTATTAAAGGAAAGGGGCAAAATCAAATATTAAAAAAAAATACCACGTGTTTTTTTTCTAATTAGTTATATTTTCCACATCATCGCGTGTGTATTACACACACTTGAGCCGTTAGCTGATTGGGAAAAATATGCTCAATTGAAAAAAATTTGGGAGGGGGCGGGGGGGGGGGGGGGTTTAGGGGTCTGATAGATACAAGCCTTGGTTTAGGGGCCTAAGTGAATTTTAGGGACAAGTTTGAGGGGCTGTCGATAGGTTTGACCTATATACATATATTTATACATATATGTGTATATATATATATATATATATATATATAGGCTTAAGTCATCGTCAGACACCTAAACTAGTCCCAAAAATTCACTTAGACCTCTCAACTAAGGCATGTACTTATCAGACCCCTAACCCACCCAAAATTTGAACCATTTGAGCATTTTTTTATCAATCCGCTAAAACCACAAAGTGTGTGCAACTCACTTTCGCTGACGTGGCAAAATGACGAATTAAACTTGGACATATGACATTAAATTTTAAAAATAATTAAAAAATAATTTTAATCAAAAAACTTATACTTAAATTATTTTATTAATATAATTTTTAATTATAATAATTTCTAATTTAAAATGACGAATTAATCTAGGACATTTGGCATTAAACTTTAAAAATAATTATAATTAAAAAACTTATACTTAAATTATTTTATTAATATAATTTTTAATTTAAATAATTTCTAATTTTTTACAAAAAAATAAGAAAATCTTCAACCCCCTTCCCTCCAAGTCATCGTCTTCACTCCACCCCACCCCCACCCAGCGTCATCATCTTCACCCCATCCCACCATCACTCCACCCCGTGTCATCGTCTTCACTGACCAATCTAGCCGGTAAATTTGCTCTGACAAACAATAGCCGCGTCATCGCATTCACTGGACCAATCTAGCCGGTGAATTTGCTCCAACAAATAATAGCGAATTCCCTAAAACGCATAACAAGGTTAGAAATCAAATTCAAAGCAACTCAATAAAGAAACTATTTTTTTCAATTGTACTAATAAGTAAATGGGACCTTATTACTCCCATAAAACAATCAAGAATTGGATTAGATCCCAGAAAATGATAAATTTTAAACACAGCAAAAGAAAAAAAAACCATAATCCAAAAATATAGATAATTCAAGTTAATACCTCTATAAAACAATCAAGAATTGAATTAAACCCCAGAAATTGATAAATTTTAAACACTCAAAAAAAGAAAAAAGAAAATCCATAATTCAAAAACACAGATAATTCTAGTTATTACTCCCATAAACAATCAAGAATTGGATTAAAATCCACAATTGATAAATTTTAAACACTCCAAAAAAATAAATGAAAAAACCCATAAACCAAAAACATAGATAATTCAAATCCAAAAACCCATCCTCTTCAAGTTGATCATGAAGAGGACAGAGAGAAAACGATTAGTTAAAAAGAAAATGAAAAAGAAAGAGGAAGAGAAACAGATTATTTAAAATAAAATTTGTTTATTAAAATTTTTTAGAGGCCCTCAGTGCCACTTGGCACGTTTTCATTTGTTATTTAGTCAAAAAATCATGCTTCACGCGCTCCTACTGAGTGGACAACACACGGAGTGCCATTTAGCAAAAAAGGCCCGATTGGATCAAATTCGGGTGGGTTAGGAGCCTGATAGGTCTAGTTGAGGAGTCTAAGTGAATTTTTGAGACAAGTTTAGGTGCCTAGCGATGACTTTAAGCCTATATATATATACATATTTATATACAAACACACACACATATATATACATACACACTAGTGGTGATAGGCCCATGCTGAGCACGAACCCAATATGTTAAGATTAAAATTTTTAAATTATTATAAAAGTAGTGAAATAAGATTACTTTATGAAAAAACCCTAATTGCCGTCTAATACCTCACATTTTGATTGATAACTAGATCGGATTATGGCCTTAATGGTCGTTGGCCATCCTCCTCCAGTTATGGAGACTGGGCTAGCTACAACATCTATGCTTGGAATTATAGAAAATCCAGAAACTACATATGCTGATACTATCAAACCTTTACCTCAGACTCATAAGCCCATACCTTTGAAGCAGATTGCATATTTACATGGAGAGCTCAGAGTGGTTTGGAAGGATGAGGAGATTAATCGAATGATGATTAATGAAGACTTACAATATGTAGTGATTGTCAAGAACTCATACGGATGGCCTGAAATTCAAGATTTGAGGAGATTGATAACCAACCAAAGTGAATTGAAAGGGATATTGGGCTATTGAGAAATAGATACATCTTAATTAGGGAAACAAGATTGGATGATTATGTACACTTACTCTCCAAAACTCAATTCTATATCACACATAATTATTGGTCTTACCCAATGCGTACTTTGAAGTGGGATCCATTATTTGACCCTGAGGAGCAAACTTCTATTGCTATTGCATGGATTTCGGTTCCAGTATTACCACCAAACTTTTTTTGGAAGGAGGTAATGTTCTCATTAGCTGTGGCAGTAGGGAAACCTTTACAAGTGGACCTTGCTACTCAAAATAAAACAAGGCCTAGTTGTGCAAGCGTTAAGGTAGAAGTAGATCTACTGGGAGCGTTCCCAAAAAGAATCAATGTTGGTATGAGAATGAAAACAGGAGAAATCAAGGAGAAGTAGGTGAACATCACATACAATTATGAGCGGAAATATTGTAAACTGCAAGCTCCAGGGTCATAATAAGAAAGAATGTTATATCCTACGCCCTGATTTATATTCTAAAGAGGAAGAAAAAGATACCAAGGAGAAGACACAAGAGGAACAACATCATGGAAATAGGGAAGATTTAAATAATGAGGAAGATAAAAGAACACTAGAAGATAAAGGAAAAAAGAAGCTTCATAATGAGTTCCAGGAACAAAGAAGAAAAGATCGATATAGAAGAGGTAGACACAATCATAAGGGGAGAATGGGGATGACATGGAACCTAAAACCACAAGACTTGACAACTAATAATAAATTTAAAGCACTGGGGGACAACATGGAGAATATGGGGAAGGATAATGGGGAGAAAGCAAATAATTCCAATAAGGAGAGTGAAGACAAAGAAAAACAGGCAGAGAAACAACTAGAGAAGGAGTCTAATATAGGCTCTAGCATAAAAAACAAGCAGTATAATGGACATGAATCAAGGTGAAACTAATAATGTTGATGAAGGTAGAATGTTGTCAGTTAATTCATCAAAATCACCAGAGAAAAATATACAAGATGAAAAAGAGAGTGAAACAGATGATAATACAAAACATGTTAAAGGGAATATACAAGAAGAAACTAATAAGAGAGAAGTAATAAATGCTTCACAACAACAGTCCTTCTGGACATCAACCAGAAAAAAGTGAAGAAGAGGTTGCATTACAACAGGAGGGTCCAAAAATCAACACACTTAATAAACATGAGATTACAGAAAAGCAGGTTAATGAAGAGGATGATTACATGAAGACAAATATAAAAGAAGTCCGCAAGGAGAAAGAAAGTCTTTTACCTCTGATCAATGATTAACAAAGTGCTTTTTTGGAATATTAGGTCTGTAAGAACTTAAAATGCTTTTGAGAGTCTTATGGACCTGTAGAAGGTATATCATTATTCATACATTGTACTTTTTGAACCATTTCAAATCCCTCCAGAAATAAAAAGTTACAGACTAAAATTAGGGTTAAAAAATGCTAGAGTGAGTTCTTCATCAAAGATTTGGATTTTTTAGGATAATGATTGGGAAGAAAAAACTTGTGTAGACTCAGTTCAACAAATCACAATGACTTACCAGCTTAGAGGTGGAGCAGAATATGTCAAGATTACAACGGTGTTAGCTAGATGTAGTGCTTTGGACAAGTTGGAGTTATGGGAAGATTAGAAGGCATTGCTTAGCAAACAAATGTGCCATAGTTAGTAGGTGGGTACTTCAATATAATTGCTGATGAATTAGAGAGCTAGGAGGCCTACCAGTTACTCAATAAGAGACATCTGATTTCATTTATTGTATGAGTGTATTCTTTCTTAATGAGAACAGATTCATTGGAAGGTGTTATACTTAGTGGAATGGAACAATAGCAGAAGACAGTATTTCTAAGAGACTTGATAGAGTTTTTGGAAATAATGACTTTGTGCAGATGCTTCCAAATAGTGAGGTACATCACCTTATTAGGCAATGTTCAGATCATGCACCATTACATGTGATATGCAATGACGCCAGGAGTACATCATGAAACCTTTTAGATTTTTTGAACAAAGCATAAAGAGTTCAAACAAGTGGTGGAAGAAAGTTGGGTTACTGAGGCAACTGGATCACCATTTATTATTTTCCAGACAAAAATAAAGAAAGTCAAGAGTAACATGAATACTGGGAGCAAAAGACTTTTGGTAACATATTTCAGAAAATTGCAACTTTAGAGGATATTATAAAGGTAAAGAAAGTTTAGATAGAAGTAAATACTAATGAGAAGAGTAGAAGTGAATTGAAGTTAGCTAAAACAAATATTGAGGAGAAATATTGGAAACAAAAAGCTGGGATGAGATAGTTTACAGATGGTGATAAGAACACTAAATTCTTCTATACTTTTGTGAAAGAAAAAAGAAGAAAGATGCAGATAAAGGAAATTCTCACAATGCAAGAGGATATGATTAACTCATCTCAAAATATTGGTGAAGAAGCTGTGAATGTGTTCAAGGAGGGACCAGAACCAGCCAATTATGATATGATTAATTGTATTCCAGTTTTGATTAATAAGGAGGATAATGCGGAAATGGAAAGAATGCCAGTTGAAGAGGAGGTAAAGAAAGTAATTTTCTTACTCAATGCAGATAATGCTAGTGGACCAGATGGATTCTCAAGGCAGTTTTTTCAAGCAAGCTGGGAGATCATAGGCAAAGATATTACCAATATGGTTAGAGCTTTTTTCTATGGATTTGAACTTCCAAGGTATGTGAAACATACCAATTTGGTAATTCCCCCAAAAGAAGTGGTGAATAACTTTGGTGATCTGAGACCTATCGGTCTAAGTACTTTAGTAATAATATAATTTCAAGAATTATTCATGATATAATAGTGAAACCTCTCTACTTCATCTGAGGTAGTGGTATGATCAGCGTATACTCTACCCTCCCCAAACCCCATTATATGGGAATACACTGGGTATGTTGTTGTTGTTGTATTCATGATAGAATAGTAAAGGTGCTTCCTAGACTGATTTATCCTAATCAAGCTGGATTTGTGAAAGAGAGGAGCATCGCTGAAAATGTTCTCCTAACACAGGAGATCATAAGAGATATTAATAGAAGGAATAAGTTGCACAATGTGGTGGTGAAACTGGACATGGCTAAAGAATATGATAGGGTCTCTTAGAAGTTCTTGGTGCAGGTTCTAAGGAAGTTTAGATTTTCTAAGAGAATTATGGATATGATAGTGAGACTAGTTAGCAATAACTGGTATAAAATTTTGATCAAAGGCCAAGCATATGGATTCTTTCAATCATCTAGAGGACTGAAACAAGGAGATCCTCTATCCCCTACACTCTTTATCATTATAGCAGAGGTGCTTGTTAAAAGTATAAATGATTTTTTGAGGATCCAAATTACAGGGGTTATGGCATCCCAAAATGGAGTCCCAAGATCAATCATTTATCATATGTTGATGATACAATTCTGTTTTGCTCAGGACAACCTAAATCTATGAGAAAAATAATGAAGATCCTAAGGGAGTATAAAAAGGTCTCAGGTCAGTTACTCAATCTAGATAAGATTTTTTTTGTATTTACATGATAAAGTTCCAGTAGAGGTCAATAATCAGATTAAAAGAATTACTGGATAAAGCAAGGCTCTTTTCCTTTCATATATCTATGTTGTCCTATTTTTTATGGTAGGAAGAATAAAGGAAATTTTGAAGAATTGATTAAAAAGGTGTTTAAAAGATTGAGTATGTGGCAGAATAAATCGTTATCTTTTGGGGGGGGCGGGGGAGATATATATTGATTAAGCATGTTCTTCAGTCAATGCTCATATATCTATTATCAACTATGAATCCATCAGTTGGGGTAGTTAATCGACTTCTTAGGATTTTTGCTATTTTTTTGGGCAAACTCTACTGGCACCAGAAATAAGCACTGGGTGTCATGGGAGAATTTGTGTCATCCGAAGGATGAGGGAGTTATTGAATTAAGGCCTTTACATACTATTTCAAAAGCTATTTTTGTTAAACTGTGGTGGAATTTTAGAATATCTACCTCATCAATATGGACAGAGTTTATGTGGAATAAGTACTGTAAAAAGTTACATCCAATTTTGCCTAAGAGAGTGGGGCTTCACATGTTTGGAGGAAGATGAGGGAAGTAAGAGAAGAAGTGGAACACAATATATGGTGCCAGGTTAAATCAGGAAACTCCAGTTTTTGGTTTGATAACTGGACAAAAAAGGGTGTATTATATTTTGTTGAAGGAGACAATATCCAAGAAGAGGAATTGAAGGTGAAAGATTTTTATAGCAATGGAGAATGGGTTGAGCTAAAATTAAGGAGTTGATTATATCATATTATTGAGAATATACATCCATCAAGATATGAAAAAGATGATATTCCATGGTGGATGGGCATTACTCAACGTAGTTTTACAGTCAAGTTAACTTGGGAGATTTTGATGCAGAAAAAAGAGAAAAGAGAGGAATACAAGATGCTCTGGGCAAAAAGATTACCTTTCAAAATCAATTTCTTTTTGTGGAGGGCCTGGAAAAGGAGAATTGCCACTGATGATAACTTGAAAAGAATGAAGATAAATAACTTATCCATATGTTGGTGTTATGAAGTGAAGGAAGAAGAGACGATGAATCATTTATATCTAACTACCCCTATAACTGCAAAGCTGTGGAGGGAGTTTGCTAAGTTGCAGGTATTGACATAGAAGATATGAATTCACAAGAGGTTATTATGGAATGATGGACAGTGAAAGCAACACCAAAACTAGAAGCCATTTGTAAAGCAATTCCAGCAATAATCATGTGGAATATGTGGAAGAGGAGAAATGCAATCAAACATGGTGGAAATACCCAATATGGGAATTGGTGTGGCAGAGTCAGGATGTGATAAGGAAGTTAGTAAAAGAGTTGTATCCATGGATCAAGATTGGGAAGGAGAAGTGGCCACGATCGTGCACATTTTGGGAAATTACAAACCAAAATGACATTATCTTAATGTAGTTTGGAGGTTTCTAGAGAAGAATAAATACAAATGCAACACAAATGGAGCAAGTAGGGGTAACCCAGGATTAAGTGCATGTGCTTTTTGCATACGAGATGATAATGGGGATCTGATTTATGCTAAGGCTAAATGATAGGGAGTCACTTCTAACACCTAGACAGAGATGAAAGCAATCAAAGATACTTTGCAGTACATGTAAGAGGAGACAATCAGAGAGGTGATAATAGAAACTGATTCCCTAGTACCAATGAGAATGATAAACAAATAGTGGAAAGTACCTTGGGAACTAGTGGAACAAATTGAAGACATAAGGGAAAGGGCTAATATAGTTCAAACACAGATGCAACATTCATTTAGAGAAGGTAATACAGTAGCAGATGCCTTAACTAATGAAGTTATTGATGCTCAAATTGTTAGAGATTATCATAGTTTCTACGAGCTACCAATAAGAATAAGGAAGCATATTAACATAGACAAAACAAAAATCCCTAATTTGAGGATTAGAACAATGAAGATCAACACACATTCATAATACTAACAAGTAAGGGAACAAAAAGAAGTCACATATAAAGCAAAGAACAGTAGGGGGTCCCAAATATTATAAGCCCACGGGATATAAACAAGGGCACAAAATTGTTTGAGCATTAGCATTGACTACTCTACTGTGCTAACACTAGCTAGACGTTCTAGCTACCAAAAACCTTCACCAAAAATAAAGGTAGATGGAGCTTCCCTTCACAGCATGTCGGTCTTCTTAACATCTAAGATACAATAACATCTGCAAGGGAAAAACAACATGGTCAGTACAGGTATTTCAGTCAGCTTAGTAGGAAAAAAGAAAGAAAGAAAAGAGTACCTACAAAACAGTGGAAGAGAAACACACAGACCAAATACTTCTAACACCATGGGGATGAACCTCAAACTCTCGCAACATAAAAAATCAGCCCAGTCAAGAACGAGCAGAAAAAGAAGAGCGGAGATGAAGGACTTACCAGATTCAAGTAAAGATGATACAAAGAGCATAAAAATAGCAACACCAGGATTGAGCTTGAAGATTACCCATAGCAGATACAACACAAACTTTCGATTGACACCGAAGAAGAACATGGAGTGGAGGCGGAAAAATTGGATGGTGAAGAGTAAAAAGTACTTTATGCAAGAGGATGCCTTTATTTTAATTTTTAGAAACTTTTCTTCTTCCATATATGGGTCGGGTCAAATGTTAGACCTGGATCAATGTTTAAACTTGGGCTTCATATGCTTGTTGATTTTTAGATATAAATAAAATAGTCCAGCAATGGACTAAAAAATTCACTTAAAAAGGTAGTGAAATAAAATATCATAATATCACTACCGGAACCAGGGCCTGGTCGTGACGGGCATCTTAAGTCCACCGAGGACCGGAGACCACCCCGTTTAGCCTAATCCAATATAACTAAGTACACCTAGCAGTGGATGAATACCAGTATAAAACAAAATATGAAAAGAAAGCTTAAAGAGTCTATAAAGGTTCAATATAAAAAACCAACCACAATACCTATGCCCACAGTAATGTCCAATAAAACCTTTAACAGAACCAACGATAGTTTGGTCGGAACATGCCCCCGACCATAGCCAAAAAAAGTCTAAATGAAAAGTCAAACATAAGGAAATCCAAAGCATGAAATAGGGTCTTTTGAAGGATGGAAGCTCACCACTTCAGTCTGACACTTGAGCTGTCCCACGAACACCTAATCACTATGCAAGAGGAGTAGAAGTATGCTCAGTTCCTGTATCGCGTGGGGACACAATGTCTGAAGATGGTTAGCGGTTGGAGCTCTAGCATGTAACTCAGGGATACGGGATAAAACAATGCCATAATCCGTAATACAAAATCCATTAAAATGAGTGCACGATACCATAAGTAATGCATATATATATATATATATATATACATATAGACCACATGCCGATAAAGGGAAAAAGGCTTAGCATGAGAATAAAACCTCAACCTGAACTATGCATCTTGACTGTCCTTTACCTATACCCACAGACCATATGGGTTCAGCTCCCCCTGCTGAAAGTGCCCTAGTGCGTGTTAGCCGCACGACCGAAGGTGTCGTAGAAAGATGGGGAATCCTTATCCTTCGTCATCCTTAATATAAATATATATAGTTTGACATAAGCATACAGATACTAAGACCAACCCTCATGTTAGTAAATATAAGTTCCTAATATAGGTGCCCCAGGGACCTCCACCTTCTATGGTTAGCTACATAACCCCTTTTGAGCCCAATTAAAATCATTTACACATTCTCACCCATTTACCGAGAAGTCTTTTAATTAGGCATTAACCGTTGGTATCGTCATACCAAAATTTAGATCTTGCAAATCTTTTCAATTTTAACATACAAAACCATTAAACCAAGTTGACTCCTTAGTTTTCAATTTAAAAACCAAAGCCATGGTCACAGAGGCCTTTTCAAAACTATTTGAAAACGAAACCAATTCAATTCATGTTTCATTTACCATTCATACAATGCAAGGTTTCAAAAAGAATAGCCAAACCAAGTGATAAATCATAATCTCAAGGTTAATTATGCAAATGGGTCAGGTTATTATCAACTTCCATATCAAAACTATTCATTTTAAGAATCCATTATACCCCTAAATTCATTCACTATCCCTACGCACCCAAAGAGTTCATAAATCATCAACTCAATGCATAACAATTCAATAATAATCATGGAAAAATATTTAAACCAAATACATTTAAACCCCCAACCCATAGTTCAAAACCCAACATCAAAACCGTGTATAATAATAACCAATTCATATCATAAAGAAAAGATAAGTATAGGGAAAGAAGTACATGCTGATAACGCCCAAGTGCACACACAAGTGTACGTGATCTCCCAAGTAATATAGTGGCCTTCAAGAAAGCCGAATATCGATCCCACAGGGACTTGTGTTAAACAACTATCCAATTCTAATTTAACAAAGTGAGGAGAGTAGCAAATAAAGTTTTAGAGTTGTAAACTAAAATTGAACTAAACTAATGTGGAAAAGTAATGAATTAGGACAATCAATGGATAGAAGCCCAGGGTTAAGGCTTAAGAGCAATCATGCTACGCTGTTGAACTTCATTTGTTAAATCGCTTATCTTGGTTATTGATTCATAGGTTTAATCGCATAGTCGTGGTCTCCCGACCTCTAACCGTTTACCTAACTTGGATATTACAACTACATCATTGATCCGAGATGGAATAATCCAATTAAGTAATTTAAAGCTATCATCCTACATGTAATTCAAGTAAGGCTTCTAGGTACATCCCTGTCCTAGATGCTAATTCAAAATCCTTATTTTATAAAAGACTATGAACCTTACCTTGCTTATCCCCATGTTCTATCTTCCTATTCTCCCTCCCGAGATCACAAGGTAGACAATGAATATATTCTAAGGATAGCTAATCCTTAAAATAGCTAAAACACAGATAAACAAACAGCCATAATCATAATCAATTCAACAAACTTAATTCAAAATGAAATTAGTCATGATCTTGGCCTTAACCCCCAAAAGAGGGCGTTTAGCCACTAATCGATATAACTATAATCAACATAATTGAATACAAGTAATAATCTATTAAAAAGCTAAAGTTAAGTAAATAAAATCCTAAAGAACGTGTAGAGCAACCTCCAATTGTATCCAAGGATATCCAAAAGCTTCCAGCAGCCTAACAACGTGTGTGTATATATAATACACTAATCCTAAACTTTGTAGGATTAAGAAATGTCGCGTGCTTTCCAAGATATTCCCACTTCTTAATAATGTGTGCAATGTAATGTTTTAATAGTGGACAAATACCTAACCATGTAGGAGTATAATTTCATGCCAAATTAAACATGGAAATAGAGAATGCTACACATCCATGAGAGCACCGTAATAAAGCCAGCGTCGGGGGCATGGCTGCACCGTAACGATGACCGCATCGCGGGCATATCGCCTGCACCTATTGGAATTGCTCTTCCTAATATTTTCTAAGGCATTGGAGATTGATACTGAGCCTGCACGTGGGCTATTAGATTGCAACTGCTGGAAATTGCATACAAAAATAGTTTCTAAGTGTTCAACGTTCCTCTTGTCTTGCGACATCCTTTTGTCTTCCTTTCCACGCTTTTGGTGTTGTTTTCCTTTAACTTCCAGCTTATTCAACGTAAATATATCACCATAATTGAATCCTCACTCATCCTACAACATCAAACACCATGGATTAGAGTTCAACATAACAACACGTCAAAAATAACACGCTAGAAACTCAAGCAAATTATTAGTCTCGAACACTTTATGCTTAAACTTATTGTTGACTCTTGGCTCATTCTAATTGAATGTTGCACACGTTAAACAAGTTGTTCCATATAATATTATACATTCAAACCATAAGAAACTCATTTAACACACTAGAATCCATCGAAACCAACTAGACACACATCTAGCTCAAGCTAGTAACACTAGTTTTCTCGATTAAACTCTGGATGACTCAATTAAGTGCAAACTTGTTTGGAAAAAACTTTGAACATTGTAATCACATCTTTTGACACTTAAATGCTTATTCATATCAATATTAACATGTTAAGCACATGACCACTCTCAAAATAAGGCTAAATAAGCTATAATCGTAATGCTAAAGTGTATAAATACACCCAACATCACCACCCCACACTTAAAGCCTTGTTCGTCCTCGAACAACCCTTTACTATAAGCATTACACTTACACTAAATGCAATATACTTAAGCTATTACAATAATGATTACATGAATGCAAGTTTCTACACTAAGCATGTTATTTACACAATTGAAAGCTCATGAATACTACTCCAAAACATCCTAGCCTAAAAATTGACTCACCTAGTTGGCAAACTCATGCATATTGTTCAATCAAGGATGTCATACAAATCACCCACCTTCATCAAACATGTGCCCTCATAGTAAGAAAGTTACCCATAATCACTCACATCAAAGCATTTTATCACAATGGGTATACAAATCAAGTTATGCTCACTCTCACAAAGAATTCACATGGTACACATAATGAACCATAGGCTTGCTCTTAGTGTAGTACTTCACTAATATCAGAATGTCAAGAATAGGGTCGAATAGGTCTCTTCCAAGTTGTAATGTAGGCTAAGGGACGGGTAGGAACTACTTTGGCTAAATAGTGACTATCTTTCCTAAGCATTTTAATACATCAGTTTATACATTCAAAACCAATCTTTAACAACCAAATTACACCACTTTTGTCTACCCCATTATTTTATTTTCTCCCCATCTTATTAAGCTTAATTGCATACACTATGGTGGGAGGATTTTATGCACAACTCATTCAATTTGAACAAATTTTTATTCTTTCATTATTCAACTCCCCACCAAAACTTACTTTTTGGAACACCAAAAACTAACACTTAGGGGTTTCACTTTCATGTTTTCTGCTATTTTTTTCTAACTCCTTACTTAATTAATTTTTCACTAAAGCACTTAAGATCTTTTAGATCAAATTAAGGTCTATAAAAGAAGGGATTAGGCTACATATGAGGCTACCAAAGAAAATAGGATAAAGGATCAACGGGGTTTACTAGGATTAAGCATAAGGGTAGGTCAACAAGAAGGTATAAAGCAAGACTATCAAAGAAATACCTATATCATCTCCTAAGCCCAGATTTTTTATTTTTCTTTGCACACATGCCGGGCAAGTTCTAGACATCACATGTAACAAGGAATACACTAATAACCTCACACGCACATAGCACATGCCTGACTTACACAGGATCATTATAGACTCTCAACCAAACAATAACATGAATTTAAAGTTTAAGCCACAAGTATAAAAGTCATAATCTAGAGCCTACGAGTCTTGATATGCTCAAATTATAACTTTCGTTAGAGAGTGTAAGCAGTCGCTGTCAAATATAGAACCCAACTGGGTTAGGTGTCAAATCTCACAGGGAATACTGTGTTCACTTAAGTATTGTGGTTGTTATTAGACTGTTGATCGAAGGTTCCAGAATAGAGGGGGATTTTGATTTATCAATTGTAGTCAAATATTTGTCATAGAGAGTAATCCAAATATTGATTGTATTGCAAAGAGTAATTCAGTAAGAGAAATCAAACTAGAGTTATGGTTACCAAGATGCTTAAGCAGCTAGGGTTATGAACTATTTTGGATTCCCAATGAACAATTCTAACTGCAAGAGTAATTGAATTCTATGGTTTACCCATTAGTTTCTCAACCTAAATTAGTAACTTATCCCTTAATTCTTTCAAACTTAAGGAACATATTATTAATTTAATAATATTCTCACATGGGTTGATCCGGTTAAGGCGTCTACCCTCTAGCTAAAAGTTAAAGCCTTTAGATTTATATAAACCCTTTCTTTTCCCAACAAGCACTTTTCTATTTGAACAAGTATTATTCTTGGGCTCACTTTTCAAGTTTGCAACCAAGAAAAGTCATTAAAGTGAAGAAGAGTTTATGCAATATCGTTACTCATGGGAATCTACTAGATTCATAACTCAAAATCAGCTTTTCACATCAAGGCTTCCATAACCCTAGTTATGGGAGCTTAGCCACATATTTCTACCCAAGAAACAGAAAAAAACATTGTGTTATTCATAAATTAATTAAAAGTTTACTTACAAAAGTCACAATTGTTGTTCTTCAATCTTTAATAGAAAATATGATAAAGGAATCTAGATCCACAGATGTCCAATAAATCTTAGAGAAAAACTATGTAACAACGTATTTTCAGTATAGAAAAACCCTAATAAAAGATAAGGTAACCAATAAAACCTAAAACTGGCTATTTATATGTTCCCCATCAAAAAGGATATAAAATTCGAAGTTATAAAACCCATGTCCAAAGTGATGGTCCAACTGAAGGTCCGTCATATGGACCATCGCTGAGTGCCCCAGGATGTCATATTCTGCTTAAGCCTGACGGCTACTTTGGCAAACCTTCAATGGTCCAACGGTTCATCGTTCGGATTTCTAAAATCTTGTATTCTACTTAAGTTTGATGGCTAAGTTAACGGTCCACCGAAAGCTTGATGGTCTGCCACTTGGACCATCGCATGGGTCTTCCAGCTGGAACCATCTGTTTAGCTCTGATGGTTTGCCTGGCAGTTCGTCGCATGACTAACGATCCGCCATTGACCTTTTTCTGGTATTTTCCTGAGTTTTCTCCTTCAGCCGACTCCTCAACCTGAAATCACTCAAATCCACTATTAAATACAACTTTAGTTGCTTGAAAACTTATAATTTTCCCATGAAAAAGATGCAAAATGTTCTGTTAAAAGACAGAACATCAACACCTTCAACTTAGGATAATTGCTTGTCCTCAATCAACTCAGCACCATATTATAAATATGAGCAACAAAACGACAGACATTCAACTTGCTGAACCAGTTTTCTCACAACCATTCACTTATCTTCCTACTTATATGCCTCAACATGTCAGAGTCCATAACTAGCATTATTTCACAATCAATACATATACACAAACATGGATACAAAAATCTACAGAGATCAGTCAAATTAAGTGTGACTCAGATTGCCCTCACAGTCAAGGAAATCAACCACTTATTTTATTTTGTGGATATAAATCAGAACACTAACACTCGTCAAGGAAGTTACAAACATAGTATACATACCTATAGGCTTGCCCTTATCATTTAACGCTCCCTTATAGTTGATTCACTAAGATCAAACAGGTCTTTCTCAGGATTGTAATGAGGTTTTAGGGTTAGGTAAGGAAGGACTTCTGGGAAATAAGTGACTCAATACTAGGATTTAACTCTCTTTACCCTCAAGTTCTACCTACCAATACCACTTCTGAACTAGCTCATTCACATTTTTGAGGTATTATATATATATATATATATATATATATATATATATATATATATATTTACACAAGCATCTGCCACTCTCAACTTATGCTGATTCAATCAAATCTACTAAAGTTTCCCTGCTACCAACAGATGCCACACAACTCTTATTGACCTTTTTAGCAACCACCGAGTCACCCACCAAGGTAGAAACAGAAAAGGGGTTCAAAATATACTCGGGACCAAAACCAAAATGCACAACCATAAATGGGGTCATATAAGAAAGAGTAGACCTCAGGTCAAGTAAATAGTAAACATCATGAGAGAAGAGTTTTAACATGCTAGTGATGACATCAGGAGATGCCTCAAACTCCTGACGGGTAGTAAGAATGTACAGGTGATTTCGACTAGTGCCAATACTAGAAGTGGCACCCCTTGATGTAGAAGCTGATAACATGGCAAATAGAATCTTGTTAGCACCTTTAGAAACCTTGCCCCCAGGAAAATCCTTCAACATATGTCCCAGTTGGCTACAATTGAAACACCGATTCCTTTTTTCATCACAGAAACTATAATACAACCGACCATAAAGTCTATAAGGAGGATACGATGGAGCTGACTGGGCCCTATTGGCCTGAGATTGGACACCCTATGCCCTATTACCATTACTAATCTTAAAATGAAGATCTCTAAAAGGCTTTGGATAAGGTGCACTAGCCGTCGAATAGGAGCCAGAGGTTTCCCACTTTTTCTTAGACCATTTCCCACCACCCTTTCCACTCTATTGCTGACCCCCACCCTGTTATAAATATCAAAACTTCTTACTCTGCCTCTCCCCCACCTTGCTTGCTTCTTCTTTTCCTCCTCAGCCTACTGCATATACACTATTAGTCGAGAGATATCCATATTTTTATCTAACAAGGAAACCTTACTCTCCAAAATCAATTTACGAGACAGACTGAACGTGAATTTCCTTATTCCAGACCTCATGCTAGACACTAGCTCAGGGGCATATCACGACAACTGGTGAAATTTCAAGGCATATTCCTTTACCATCATCCTGCCTTGCTTCAAATAGACAAACTCTTCAGCTTTTTCCTCCCTCAACTCTTGAGGAAAGAAACGATCAAGAAAGGCACTAGAGAAATTATCCCACAAAGAGGACTCAATATCATCACCCCTAAGATGCTCCCACTTTTCATACCATTGGTACGCTACATCCTTCAACTAAAAAGAACCAAATTCTATACCTTCTACCTCAGTGGAGTGCACAATCCAAAAGATCTTTTCTATATTATCTATAAAACCTTGGGGATCCTTCTCAACCTTAGTACCAGTGAAATTTAGGGTCTCATCTTCATAAACTGGACAACTATAGTAGCCTGAGATGAACTCGCAGTATTACCAATAAAACTTGTCTGACGTGACTGAGATGTCACTAACTTGGTCAACAGATGTATAGATTAGCGAAAATCGGCATTAGTAATATCTCCTTGAGGTGACTGAGTATGAGTATCACCAGTCGAAGGAGGATCAGTGGAGACAAGTGGAACTCCATGGGAACAATCAGAAGCAACGACCCTAGATCGGGTCTGTACCCCATAAGTGGGACGAGATCCGCCCACATTGTCCTCATGCAGGATAAATGAGTTTCCAAGAGCTTTAAATCATCTGGGAGACATGATCTGAAAGGCAAATGGTGAAAGTTAAAGAAATCCAAGACCTTAGACCCTATAGCCCAAAAACAAGACAATAAGAAAGGGGAAACATTCCTAAGTTCCTCGTAGCTTCTTCCTTATAAGTGTGGTGCGCTACACACCCACAAAAGAGACTCTACTTGCTATGAATTTGTGGACATCCAATTGACCATAAACTTAGGCTCTAATACCAACTTTATGATGACTCGACCTAGGGCCTGGCCATGACGGACATCTCAAGTCCATCGAGGATCAGAGACCACCCTCTTTAGACTAATCTAATATAACAAAGTACACCTAGCAGTAGATGAATACCAACATAAAAAAATATGAGAGAAAAGCTTAAAGAGTCTATAAAGGATCAATATCGAAAACTGACCACAATACCCATGTCCACAGTAATATCCAACAAAATCTCTAACACAACCAAAGATAGTTTGGTCAGGACATACCCTTGAACATAACCAAAAACTAGTCTAAATGAAAAGTCAAACATAAGGAAATCCACAATATGAAATGGGATCTTTCGAAGGATGAGAGCTCACCACTTCAGTTTGATACTTGAGCTGTCCCACGAATACCTTCTAATCACTGTGCAGGAGGAGTAGAAGTATGGTTAGTTTCTATATCACGTGGGAAAACAATGTCTGAAGATGGTTAGCGGTCGGAGCGCTAGCATGTAACTCAGGGATACAGGATAAAATAATTTCATAATCCATAATACAAAAGCTATTAAAACCAGTGCACAACACCACAAATAATGCATACATATATATAGAAACCATATATCGGGAAATGGAACGAGGCTTAGCATGAGAGTAAAACCTTAACCAGGACTGTTTAGCTTAATCGTCCTTTACCTATACCCACGGAATATACGGGTTTAACTCCTCCCGCTGAAAGGGCCCTAGTACGTGTTAGCAGCACGATCGGTGGTATTGTAGAAAGTTGAGGAATCCTTAATCTTTGCCACTTGATATAAATATATATAGTGTGCCATAAGCACACGATCACTAAGACTAACCCTCATATAGGAAAGAGTAATTTTTTGGTATCGGTCCCTCCCGAGACCTCTATATCCCATGGTTAGATACACAAACCCTTTTGAGACTAATTAAAATCATTTACACATTCCCACCCATTTACCAAGGAGCCTTTTAATTAGGCATTAACTGTTAGTATCATCGTACCAAAATTTAGAGCTTGCAAGTCTATTCCATTTTGACATACAAAACTATTAAACCAAGTCGACTCCACAATTTCCAATTTAAAAACCAAAGCTGTAGCCACCAAGGCCTTTCCAAAACCATTTGAAAAATAAACCAATTTAATTTATGTTCCATATACCATTTATGCAATGCAAGGTTTCGAAAAGAATAGCCAAACCTAGTGATAAATCATATTGCCAAGGACAATTATGCAAGTGGGTCGAGGTGATCATCAATTTCCATACCAAAACTATTTATTTTGCGAATACATTGTACCCCTAAATTCATTCACCATCCCTATGCACCCAAAGAGCTCATAAATAATCAATTCAATGCATAACAATTCAATAATAATCATGGAAAAATATTTAAACCAAATACATTCAAACCCTCAACCCATAGTTTAGAACCCAACATCTAAGCCATGCATAATAATAACCAATTCATGCCATAAAGAAAAGATAAGTATAAGAAAAGACATACATATCTTAATTACCAAGAATTTTGAAGAAGATAACACCCTTAGAACCCTAGATGACCACCTCCTTGAAACTCTAGCCTTGACTTGAAAGGGGAAATTTGAGAGAGGATCTTTTGGAAGTGAAATAATAGCCCTTGATAACGTGAAAACTGATGAGAATTGGCTCATATAGTGCTTAAAGGTCGTTTATAAGTAAAAAGACCTCATTACCCCCATACCCATTAAATAGAACAAAACAATTAAAGTATTATATAGGTCCGTGATCACGAAGACTAGCCTCCGTGCCGCAGACCTTAATACGAAGACCATCCTCCGTGTCATGGAGGCTATCACGGAAGTCAGCCTCCATGGTACGTTGATATTGCGGAGGCTTACTACCTCTGTGAACCAAAACCACCCTGAACCCCGTCCAAAAATTTTGAAACTCTTTCAGGACACCCCTTTAACATACCTATATATAATTTAAGTCAAAAATCAATGTTTCAAACATGGAAAGGCCTAAAATAAAAATGCTCAAAATTTGAGGGTGTTACACATGATTAAGTATTGATATACTTATATAATATTAGTGTATTTAGAAACTTAATCGAAGTTAATATTCTCCCGATAATTTTAGATCTTCATTAAGTGTTAGGAAATATATTTATGCATTAAGTGGCGTAAAAAATGAAATTATTTTAAATAATTTAAGTATTTAATTATTTTGATTTATAATACTTTTTCTTTTATTCCAATTTAAGTGATACTAATATAATTTCGAGAGTCAAGCAAATATCACGACTAAAGTAGCGTAACAAACATGTCTAGAATGACTCATAATAACTAATTAAAAGTGATATAGCAAAATTACTATAAAAAACTTGTGAAAATAATTTATGTGGGCCCCGTATAAGATTTCAAGTTACTTTAAAACATCAAGAGTTAATTTATTATTTTATGTCTATTTTATCTTTTTTATTAAATATTATTAATTTCTAAATACTTAGATGACTTATAATAATTAATTAGATGTGATATAGTAAAATTAGGGTATAATAATTAATTAGATGTGATATAGTAAAATTACTGTTGAAGAAGCTGAAGCAGACATATCATAATGTCTATTTAACCTTTTTTAATTAAATATTATTAATTTTTTAATACGTAAATAACATATAATAATTAATTAGGGATGGTATGATAAAATCATAGAGCAAGCAGTGGTTGGCAAACATTTCGACCACTGAAATGAAAAAGTAGTTTAAAAAAATTAAAATTTAATTTCCTTGTTTACGTATTTTATGGTTCATTTAGACCTAATAAAAATTTATATTTTGATTATGTAGATCTTAGCTCGTAACTATGTATTTAATTTTTTATTTGAATCTAATACTTTAGATCTCAGTAGGTGTACTACTTCCATATTTTTTTTTGACACATATATTTCTATTGCAATGTACTTCATCCAAATATTTTTTAGTTTATAGTTTTTTTTAATCTATTTTGTCCATGTTATTATATATTATTTATAATTTAATACTAAAATTACATATAATAACTATTTAAAAGTGATATAATAAAATTACTATAAAAAGTACTTGTGAATTTTTTTTAAATGGACCTCATATAAGTCATCAAGTTAATTTAAAACATCAATGGTTAACTAATTAGAAGCGATATAGTAAAATTTCTATAAAAAGTACATGTGGAAAAAATTTTAAGTGGACCCCATATAAGTCGTCAGGTTAATTTAAAACATCAAGAGTAAACTTATAATTTTGTGTCTATTTTACCTTTTTTTTATGAAATGTTATCAATTTTCCAATGCTTAGATGATCTATGATAATTAATTAGAGGTGATATAATAAAATTACGATTGAAGCTGTAGAAGCAAACATGTCATAAATGTCTATTGTACATTTTTAATACATAAATGGCTTATAATAATTAAATAGGGGTGATATAGTAAAATCACGATTGAAACAACTGAAGCAAACATGTCATAAATATCTATTTTAATTTTTATAATTAAATATTATTAATTTTTTAATACGTAAATATCTTATAATAATTAATTACGGATGATATAGTAAAATCATGTTTGGAGCAACTGAAGCAGACATGTCATAAATATCTATTATAATTTTTAATTAAATATTATTAATTTTTTAATACTTAAATAAATTATAATAATTAATTAAAGATGGTATAGTAAAATAACGATTGAAGCGTTGAAGCAGACATGTTGTCCACAAGTTGCCTGTTTAAATTTCTCTTGTAATTATTTTGTTATTAAAAATTTATTTAAAACTATAAATTTAGGTTTAAGAATTTAACACAATTATATAATTGAAAATAAATTTCAATTTTTTTTAAAAAATAGTTGATTAGAATTTTGGGACATAAAAGAATTAGAACCTTTGATTTTATAAAATTGCTTAATTAAGAAAAGGTGCTTATCAAGTGATTAGTTCCTCAATCCAAAATTAAATATTGTTGATGGTCATACACAGTTGAAATAACGACATTCTTTTTTTCTTGCAAGCAATTTAATTTGTCAGAAATTATGTAATTCTTATTCCTAATTGATTGTGTAAGAGAATTTTCTTTTAAGATAAAACAACAATGAATTACTGATAGGCTAAATTAATCTTGAACTTTATTTTAATAAATTTCAGTTTTCTGAATTTCATCTAAACCTGGACTTTAATACCAATAATTTTCTAGCTTAAAATCGTTGCTTCCAGAAAATTATGAGTAGTTTTAATTAATAAATGTCGAAAAAATCTATTTTAAATTCTAAATAGAAATGATTACTCACAATTTTTATGAAATACTAGGTACCCCGAGGGCCCGTGCATATGTTATTTTTTTTAATCTCAATTTTTGTGATAAAAAATATAATTTAGATAATTAATTATATTTTAAAGATATTTTAGATTTTTTAATCTGTTAGCTATTATAATTTATAATATTTTTTGGCATTGTAATTTACTATTTTAAGCTGTTAGCTATTGTAATTTATAATACTCTTCTTATTCAAACTTTTGTAGCATTGATAGTCAATTATATTTTAAAAATAATTTAAGTTTTTAACTATTGTGATTTATAATACTTTTTTTTCTATTTCAATTTAAGTGATACTGATATAATTTCAAGAGTCAACCAAATATCACAATCAAAGTGGCAAAACAGACATGTCTTAAATGACTTTTAATAACTAACTCGAAGCAATATAGCAAAATTGTTATAAAAAATACTTGTAAAAAAAAATTAAGTGGGCCTCATATAAGATGTAAAATTAATTTAAAACATCAGGAATTAATATATCATTTTACCTCCATTTTATCTTTTTTTACTATACATTATTAATTTTTTAATACTTAGATGACTTATAATAATTAATTAGGGTGATATAATAAAATTACAATTGAAGCAGCTGAAGCAAACATGCCATAAATCTCTATTTTATTTTTTTTATTAAATATTATTAATTTTCTAATATTTAAATGATATATAATAATTAATTAAGGACAATATACTAAAATTACGGAGCAAGCAGACAGCTGGAAGCAACAACCGCCAGCTGCCTGCTAACTAATGCTTATATATATATACACTAGACATTGAAGGGCCCGTGATATATGTTATTTTTTATCTCAATTTATGTGATACAAATATAATTTAGATAATTAATTATTAAAATAATTTTAATTTTTAATTATTGTGATTTATAATACTTTTTCTTCTCTTCCAATTTAAGTGACACTGATATAATTTTGAAAATCAGCCTATGTGGCACTAGTACAATTTCGATAGTCAATCAAATATTTTATATGAAATATTATTAATTTTATAATGTGACCATAATAATTAATTAGGGGTGATATAATAAAATCACGATTGAAGCAGTGAAGAAGACATGTCTTAAATGACTTATAATAACTAATTAGATGTGATATAATAAAATTACTATTAAAAATACTTGTGTAAAAAGCATAAATGGGTCTCATATAACAAATCAAGTTAATTTTAAAAATAAAAGCTAATTTATTATTTTATGTGACGCTGGTATAATTTCAAAAATCAGCCTATGTGGCACCAATATATTCGATAGTCAATCAAATATTTTATGTTGACATATCATTTTTTGTCTATTTTATGAAACATTATTAATTTTCTAATGCGATCATAATAATTAATTAGGGATGATATAATAAATCACGATTGAAGCAACGATGAAGACATTTTTTTAATGACTTATAATGACTAATTAGAAGTGATATAATAAAATTACTATGAAAAATACTTGTGAAAAAAGCATAAATGAGTCTCATATAAGACATCAAGATAATTTAAAAATTAAAAGTTAATTTATTATTTTATGTCTATTTTATCCTTTTTATTAAATATTATAAATGTTTTAATACTTAAATAACATATAGTAATTAATTAGGGTAATATAGTAAAAAATTACGATTGAAGCAGCTGAAGCAGACAGTACAACAAGGCATGTCGAAGATGTATCAGCTTATTGCCCTTTATTATATATATATTGCCCTTTATTATATTTAGGGGTAATATAGTAAAATTACTGTTGTTTTACAGGTACACAAGAATCTGTATTTCGGCTCAACAACTTCAACACAAGTTCAAGTATAAAATAAGAACACTTATGAAGTTAAGTAACACCCTCAACACAAGATCAAAAAGACCTTTCAAAGAAGTGTGTTTTTCAGGAAATTAGATGAAACAGAATAAGGCCAAGTCTCCCGACTTCACGGAGTGTCCTTAAGGAAATAATTCCCCCAAAGTACCCAAGATTGCGGAATTTTCCTCCCAAAATAAAATGGATTAACAATCCGACTGTAATGGTACCTCAAACGATAATTAGATGATCACACAAAGTATTTTAGAAGACAAGAAATATTTTCAAGTGCAGAAAAATTTGTACTAAACCTATGAAAAAAATATAGACTTATATAGCCATTAAGTGCCCCTTCCGAAAGGTGGCAATAGTTTACCAGAAAGGTGTATCCTTTCTGAACAGTCATGTCTGTCCATTCGAAAGAGTGTGTCTTTTTTGAACGGCCACAACCATCCAAATAGTCGTACCTTTTCCCTAAATAGTGTGTCTTTTACTCAAAGAGTTGTGTTCCTTCCAAGCAAATTTTCATTTTCCATTCACACCAATTGAACCCAACAATCTCCCACATGAATGAGGAATGACTACTCTTTGTAAAACTTTATGGACAAGTGTGTGATCATCAAGCAAAGACTGATTGCATCTAAATAAGTGGGTTTCCCTTTGATATTTTTATAGCGAACATGCATCGAATGTACTCGGTCAATTGGTAGATTTCATATTTTTGAACCGTTGAGCTTTAATGTACACCTAGATAACACATGTCATACAACCAGCCTTTTACCATTTATGATTCTCACGATTTTATTCATTTCAGCCATGAACACGTCCCGGTCTCATGAGAGCTTAGAGAATAGGTCTTTACTAACATTCTTCTTGAAGAGTCTTCCACTTTGCCCTCACATAGGTGATTTCTAAACATTCAATCCTATAGATTAAACTATTTGGTCAAATTTGCCAAATTTAGATAATCATTAAAAGACTTCACACCATAAGTCTTATCCTTGTTTACTAAATATTGTCTACATTATGATAATGAGTTTGGTATATTGACAATGTTGAACCTGTCAGACACAACTTTGTTTGATCTCCTTGAACCTAGCTCTTGGGATCTCCAGTCTGCTAGGTAGAGTTATCGCCATGTTGACTTGTCCTAGGCTGTAAAACCATTCCCTTGGATGTCCTCTCAACTCCTTATCTAGTTAGGCCTTTTGTAAGTGGATTCGACACATTATCCTTTGACCACATAGTCAACAATGATAATTCCACTAGAGAGAAGTTCTCTAACGGTATTATGTCTCTATCTTATGTGACGACATTTATCATTGTACATCATACTCCTTGCCCTACCTATTGCCGTTTGACTATCACAGTATATGCATACCGGTGCCAATGATTTGGGCTAATAAGGAATATCTTCCATGAAATTTTGGAGCCATTCTACTTCTTCACTGGCTTTATCTAATGCTATAAATTTTGATTCCATCATAGAGTGAGAAATACATATTTTTTTTGATGATTTTCAAGATACTACTCCTCTACCTATTGTAAATACGTATCCACTCGTGGATTTGACTTCATTTGATATGGTGATCTAATTTGCATCACTATATCCTTCAAGTACCGCGGGATATTTATTATAATGCAAAGCATAGTCTAGAGTGTATTTAAGACACCCCAAAACTCTTTTCATTGCCATCCAATAAGTTTTGTTGGGATTACTCGTATATTGACTCAATTTACTAATAACATCTGTTATGTCCGGTCGTGTACAATTTATTATATACCTTAAACATCCCAACACTCATGCGTACTCTAATTGTGAGTCACTTTCACCTTTATTCTTTTGAAGTGTGAAGCTCATATCCAATGGAGTCTTGGCAATTCCAAATTCCAGATACTTGAATTTATCAAGTACCTTTTCAATGTACTGAGATTATGACAATGCCAACCCTTGTGGAGTTCTATGGATTCTTATTCCTAAGATCATATCCGCAACTCCAGGGTCTTTCATATCAAACTTGCTTTTGAGCATTCATTTTGTAGCATTTATGTCAGAAATATCTTTACTGATGATCAACATATTATGCACATATAAACAAATAATGACTTGGTGATTTGGAGTGTCTTTAATATATACACATTTATCATATTCATTTATCTTGAATTCGTTTGCCAACATGGTTTAGTCAAACTTCGCATGCCATTATTTAGGTGCTTGTTTTAGTCCATACAATGACTTAACAAGTTTACACACCTTATTTTTCTTTCCTGGAACCACAAAACCCTCGAATTGTTCCATATAGATTTCTTCCCCCAATTATTCATTCAGCAATAATGTTTTCATACCCATTTGATGGATTTTAAGACCATATACCGCCGCCAAGGCAATTAACATCCAAATTGACGTTATCCTTGTTGCTAGTGAGTATGTATCAAATTAATCAAGGCCTTCTTTCTGTTTGAAGCCTCTTACTACAAGTCTTGCCTTGTATTTGTCAATAGTGCTATCTACTTTTATTTTCCTTTTAAAGATCCAGTTAGAACCTAAAGATTTATTTCTTGGAGGAAGATCAACCAACTCCTCTGTATAATTTCTTAAGATTGAATCAATCTCACAATTGGCTGCCTCTCTCTAAAAGGATGAGTCTGCAGACGCCATCACTTCTTTAAATGTTTGAGGCTCATTTTCTAAGATAAATGTTACAAAATTCGATCCAAATGAAGTTTACGTTCTTTGATGCGTACTAATCTTGAATTCTCATCATTATGTATATCCTTACTTGGTTCATCTCGAAGTCGTTTAGACCCCCTCTAAACTGTTCATGTCTAGTTTTATACAGATAAATGTGTTCAAAGATTCAATATTATCTAATTCAATTACCGTATTTTTATTGATATCCAGATGTTCGGATTTATGAACCAAAAACCGACATGCTTTACTATTTTTAGCATATCCTATGGACACGCAGTCCACAATCTTAGGTCCTATCTTTACCCTTTTAGGCATAGAAACTTGGACCTTCGCTAGATACCCCCCTACTTTGAAATATTTCAAGTTATGTTTCCTTTCTTTGCATTTTTTTTATATAGAATTGATTGTATCTTACTATGGGGAACTCTATTGAGTATTAAGTTAGCTGTAAGGATAGCTTCCCCCACAAGTTTTACGGTAAACTTGAAATTATAAGTAAGACATTCATCATTTTCTTTAAGGTTTGGTTTTCTTTTCTGTATTTCCATTGGATTGAGGTGAATATAGGGCCATAGTTTCATAGATAATTTCATTCTCTACACATATTTCTGCAAAGGGAGATTCATATTCTCTACCCCTATCACTTCTTGTAGTTTTGATCTTTTTCTCTAACTGATTTTCAACTTCTGTTTTATATTGGCAAAATGCATCTATTGCTTCATCCTTACTATTTAGGAAATAGACATAGCAATATCTAGTGCAATCGATAATAAAATTTATAAAATAGATTTTTTCCACCATGAGATGTTGTTGATTTCATATCACAAGTGTCAGCGTGTATTAAGTCTAAGCGATTGGAATTCCTTTCAACAAACTTATACGGATGCTTAGCATTCTTTGATTTCACACATGTTTGACTGTTTGATTTGTTTCACTTAAAGTTTGACAAAACTTCTAAGTTAATCAGTTTTTACAATATTTTATAATTGACATGTCCTAATCGTTCATGCCACAAATCATTAGACTCAAGCAAGTAAGAAGAAACTGAATTTTTATTGATTTCAACATTCATTACATTCATTTTGAATGGGCCCTCAGTGAGGTAGCCTTTTCCTACGTACACTTCTCCTTTACTAAGTATAGTTTTTCTGGAAACAAATACACATTTGAATCCATTTTTTTTAGAAGTGATACAGAAATTAAGTTCTTTTGTAAATTCGGTACATATAGGACTTTGTTCAAAGAAACACTTTGCCTGATGTCATTTTCAGGCAAACTTTTCCTGTTTCTTCAACCTTTACAGTTGCGAATTTAACCATATATATCTTCTCTTCGCCTTGAGCCAGAGCAAAAACAACAAACAACTCC
Source organism: Capsicum annuum (assembly GCF_002878395.1). Lineage (NCBI taxonomy): Eukaryota > Viridiplantae > Streptophyta > Magnoliopsida > Solanales > Solanaceae > Capsicum > Capsicum annuum. The sequence continues at coordinate 103,826,775 of NC_061113.1, read as the reverse complement.
TTATTTGTGCAAACGTGGCAGGTGGCACCGGAATCCATCCACCACTCTCAAGGATTTTTCACCAAGTTACATTCAGACAACATGGCACATAAATCATCCATTTCTTTCTTGGATTCAGTCATATTTGCTTGGTCCTTCTTTTTGCCTTTCTTTGGGGCACAACAATCCGTTTACTTGTGGCCAATCTTGCCACAGTTAAAGCATTTTCTCTTGAATTTCTTCTTTGGTTGATTGCTTTCCTGTCTTGCTTTCTTCCATTTTTTAGAGTTGTTGAGGTCGTCTTCTATAATATTTGTTCCACTTATTGCAGAGTTTTCTTTCGACCTTCTTTCCGCAGCTTTGTTGTCTTCTTCAATGCACAGTCTTACTATACGATCTTTGATTGACATTTCCTTTTGCTTATGTTTCAAGTAGTTCTTAAAGTCCTTCCTCATAGGTGGTAACTTCTCTATTATCGTCGCAACTCAAAATACCTCATTCACGATCAAACCTACAACAAAATTTATGTGAATATCAAGAACATTTTTAATATGATCAACTAAGGTATTCATCAAACTCATACCTTCCGCGAGGAGATCATGGATGATCACCTGCAGTTCCTGGACTTGAGATACAATAGACTTGCTGTCAATTATTTTAAACTCAAGGAATCTTACAATGAAGAACTTCTTGGTTTCAGCATCCTCAGTCTTGTATTTTCTTTCTAGCGCACCCCACAACTCTTTTTCCGTCTTCATTCCACCATATACATTGTACAGTTCCTCTTGGAGTCCATTTAGAACGTAATTCCTGCATAGGAAATTGGAGTGTTTCCACGCCTTCATAATGACAAATTTCTCCTGGTCTGAAGTTCCCTCGGGCACCTCTGGAGATTCTTAAGATGTGAATCTTTAAAGACATAGAGTTGTAAGGTAGAAGAACATCTTTTGTTGCCACCTTTTGAAATCAAAACCCGTGAATTTTCAGAGTTTCTCCACTGGTGCCATTGCCTGCGGAGCATTCGTACGACTAGTTGTGGCAACATTAGTTGCTTCCACAGTTGTTGTAGCATCATTCACTTGACTGTCGAAGTCATTTTTCTATCACAACAAGACAGTAATTTTAGAATATTGAAATACTACTTATAAAGTTGTAGCAATTTTAAACATCCCTTGTTTCTAGTTTAACGATGAAATTTTTATGACTTTCAATCGTCAACCGAATGACCTCTAACTTCTGATGAAGATTTTATTTCTTCAAATCACTTGTTAAGTTCAAACGGAGTAGAAAGCATAAAACTTTAATCTCCAGAAACCAAACAATATAGGTTATAAAAAAAACTTTAGTGAAAAGAAAATTTCACCAAACAAGCAATAATAATATTTTTTTTCCAATTATTTCCTTAAGATTGTTGTTTTATGGGTACACAAGGATCTGTATTTCAGCACAACAACTTTAACATAAGTTCAAGTATAAAACAAGAACACTTATGAAGTTGAGTAACACCCTCAACACAAGATCAAAAAGACCTTTCAAAGAAGTATGTTTTCCAGAAAATTAGATAAAGAAGAATAAGGTTAAGTCCCCCAACTTCACAGAGTATCCTTAAGGAAATAATTCCCCTCAAGTACCCGAGGTTGCAGAATTTTCCTCCCTGGATAAAATAGTTTAACAATCCGACTGTAGTGGGACCTCAAATGATCGGATTCTATTCGAACTCACTCAACAGTTAGATGATCACACGACGTATTTTAGAAGACAAGAAATATTTTCAAGTGCAGAAAAATTCGTACTAAACCTGTGAAAAAATGCAGGTTTATATAGCCATTAAGTTCTCCTTGTGAAAGGTGGCAATGGTTCACCGGAAAGGTGTATCCTTTTTGAACAGTCATGTCTGTTCATTCGAAAGAGTGTGACTTTTTCGAACAGCCACAACCATCCAAATTGTCATACCTTTTCCCGAAATAGTGTGTCTTTTACTCGAAGAGTTGTGTCCCTTCCAAGTAACTTTCATTTTTTATTCACACCAATTGAACCCAATAATTACGATTAAAGCAACTGAAGCAGGCAACACAAGTAGGCATGTCGAAGACGTGCTTGCTTATTGCCTTTTATTATATATAGTAAAATAAAATATAATAATTAATTAGGGGTAATATAGTAAAATTATGATTGAATCAGCTAAGCAGGCAACATAAGCAGACATGTCGAAGACGTGCCTTCTTATTGCCCTTTATTATATATAGTAATATAGTAATTAAAATGTCTGCTTCAGTTCATGATTATAGTCTATTTAAAATCATTTTCATACTTTAAATTATATTATAAGATCAAGTTATTAATATTTCTTTATTATCTGCTATCCTCCAGCAACTCTGCTTCTTTATAATTAATTTGTTTAATAAATTACTTAAAGATCCAATTAAAAAAATTAAAATAATGATTACTACGTGATTAAGAAGTAAATCTTACAAAAATGTAATTCCTCTGTCTCAATTTATGTGAAGTAGTTTGATTCATATAGGGTTTTAAAAAAGAGAACTTTTGAAACTTGTAGACTAAAATAAGTCATAGATATTTGTATGATTAAAATCATTTCATTAAAAGTAAAATTGACATTTTAAAGTTAAACTACTACTAAGTAGGTGTTTGGACATGTAATTTTATGTCTGTTGTATGAAATCATGAGATGAAATTAGTGTTTGGTTATGTAATTCTATCTCATAATTTCATATCATGACATCAAATTTCAAATTCTTCAAAAAGCATAATTTGAGATTTTCAAATATAGAAATTGATCCATGAGTTTATATTTTATAAAAATGAATTCCACCATTTAAATATACCAACTATTTATTTCATATGTAATTAAAATTTATTTTTCATATTGCTTTCACCAATTTTTAAACCATTTACATCTCATTTAACCATTACTTTTACCAACATATAGCTCCATTTAGTCATAAGAAATATTCACTATTTTAATTTTTTTATTTCATTAAAAAAATGATGTTTGACCATAAAAACATCAAATACAACTTAAAGTTCTACATGAAAAAGTGAAAACAAGTCTCATTTTCTTTTATTTCAACTTCACCATTATAGTTAAAAAATCTCTCCAAAAAATTATGTCTAAACACAACTCCAACTCCAACTCCAAAAAATCTCACCAAAAAGATATTTCCAAACAGAACTCTAACTCCAACTCCAACTTCAACTCTAACTTTTTTTAAATTTTATGGCCATACGCCTACAAAATTTATTATTACTTAAATGCCTATACATTTGTTATTACTTCAAATCAACTTCTACTTAATCATTTATTATTAATCAAATTTATCATTTGATCATCAAATAGTGTATTTTTTTAGAATATTTTATGCTAGTGTATAATACTTTTATTATGAACTTGTACTTATTTGGTAAGATAGTATAAAGAATTAGGACAATTTTTATAGTTTTAACAACTTATTGATTTTTTTGTTTATGAGAAAAAAATACAACTTAAAATCTGAAATTGCTTATCCAAATAAAAACTTCAACTTCATCTCATATGATGCCATATCATGATTTCATCTCACATGGTTAAATGGCCCTAAAGTTAGAAATGTATCATTCTTTTTTAGAATGACTAAAAAAAGTGAGTCATATAAACTGAGACAGGTGCGTATATAAAAACTCAACACAAATGATATATTCCTAACTAAAATTATTATGAATTAGTTCATTATCTTGATCTTGAGTCTGATAGTTCTGCATATCGTAATAACTCACGTGAGTTATGCCTGCTTTTTGCCTACGGATGAATCAGGTTGTCTTACGTGCTCCAACAAAAGCAGTAAAACTTGTAAATAATGAACACGATTATTTTATGTGAAAAATAACCAACTCACAAAATACGTAAAAATTCACGATCTATACCTCTACAGGATTTAACCCCAGCTTCACTAACAAACAATGAACCTCACCATAAAAAAATACAAGACTATGTAACCTAAGGAGTTATAAACTCTAATTTCTAATATTCAACAATCTCCCTAGACTGTTGATTACTAATTCGAGTTACACTTTAGATTACAATACTCTTGCAACCTGAGGAACTAATTCTAGTACCTAATTCCTCTTGCAAGTTGAACTCTTTTAAAGCAATTTTTCATGAATCAGTTATGCTTACTTATTCCATAGCCACTTGTCAATCATTAAAACATTCAAGTCCTAACAAATTCCCCATTTTTGATGATGACATATTCAAGCTCTTATGCATTGAATTTTGATACCAACGTCTTGACCAGTGAATACTAAAGCATGGGACACTTAAATGAAACACATGCTCTTGTGCATTCCATTTCAATACAAACATCTCGACCTGTAAAAATTGGTTCATCAATTTTTCAATCATCAAAATCTATTAAACTATTAAGAACTCTTGCTTGACAAGAGCTCTCATCTCTTTGGATTCTTGAGCCTACATATTTTTGGACTCCTTACGTGAATATGGTTTATCTAAGTTTGTAAAAACTCTTGCATGATAAGGACTCCTATCTTGCTTGGATGCTTGAGTTTGTATGTTTTGGACTCCTATCTTGGATATACTTTGTACATATTTTTTTTCTATTTTTTTTTGAGGCTTTTTTTATTTCAAAATATCCTTATATAAGTTAGACTCTGGATGGATGAACATGTTGATCAACCTTTTTATATATGTGTTCCACTAGTTTATCAATCAATAAAACATATATGAGCCCAATAATTTCTCATTTTTTGATGATGTCAAACTAATGAACTATTGCGACTCAACGCACACGCAAGTGCACGTGATCATTTAAGTAATATAGTGATTTAGACAATCAGATATCGTTACCACGATGACTAAACAACTAGAATTTTAACCAACTTTTAGTTTCAGACAATGAGTATTAGGTGTTGTATAGTATCAAGATGATTTTGAATTTGGGAATAAAAATATAAATTAATAAGCAAGAAATAAAATTTTATGACTAGAGCAATGCAAGCAACAGTTGTAAATAGTTATGATAAGAATTCCAGGGTTGAGGCTTCTCGAACAATCATACAAACCTCCATTCTTATAGTAGTCTAATTGGTTATCGGGTTGTTGGTTCGCAAGGTTTAGGCAACGATCTTGATCTCCCGACTAAAATCTTTTATCTATTGAATATTGTAGCTACAACTCCCCCAGAGATACAATAATTCTTCTAGACTTATTGAATAATCTTCTTGCAATTGAACCAAACAAGGCTTCTAGGTATATCCCTATCCTAGATGCTAATTCAAATCCCTTATTTTATAAAAGGATAAGAACCTTGCTCCTTAATTTCCTCATTTTAATCTACGATTCTCCTCCCGGATTCACATAGAAATATAAATTTATTCTAATGGCGGCCAGGCATTAAAGTAGTGAGCTCAAGAAATTAAGAACAACCCAGGTGATAATCCAAAAAGAAACTACTATAAAGAATATCAAAGAGTAATCATATTCTTGACCTCAACCCTAGAACAAGAGTATTTAGCCACTCATGTTTGAATTAAACATAAAAAATAAGCAATTAATCATACCCAAAATTAGTCTTGAGGTAAAGAAGTTCAAAAAAAGTAATAAGAACCCTAAAGAAGAATTCTATGCTTTTCCGCCACTGCTATACTTGCGAAAAAGTGTTTGGAGTTGTGCTCATGTGTTTCTGTTATACTTGGAAAAATTTCACCAGATCTGAAACCATGACGTGATGAGTCGCTAATCACATTGATACAACCAATGCATCGCATCAATATTGCGTTGCCACACTGAAAGTCATCTTTTAAAATTAAACTAAGTCAAAATCTTCACCACTCAACGCGATGCATTGATATTGCGTCGTATCATTGGAATTTGCTCCTCAAAATTTTGCTAAGTGTTAAAGTTTTAAGCATTGACGCGGCGAGTTGACATTGCATTGATGCACTGGAAGTTGCACTAATAAAATTCTCTAAGGCACAAAACTTATGCATCAACGTGACGCGTTGACATTGCGTTGATGCACTGGAACTCGTTTTTCAAATATTTGCTAAGGCAGAAATCTTTCCAGTCGATGCGAGCATTGAGATCGCATCATGTCACTGGAGTCACAAATCTTTCCAGTCGATGCGAGCATTGAGATCACATCATGTCACTGGAGTTTTTCTCCTGTTTCTCTCTTTCATCTCGTTAATTGTCAGCTCCTTTCTTTTCTCTTTACTCTCGTGCATCTCCATATGTTTTTGACTTTGATCCACATGATCTTTTATCTCTTCATTATGTGCGTCCAATTTTATTTCAAACCTATGGAAAATTAATCCTGTATTTCTGATCATGTCGGTTAGCCATGAAACAAAATTTAACTCATACTTTAATATAATTAGCATACCTTTTATTCTAAAAAAAAGTCTAAATATGGATAAATAGCGGTGTTTGAATATATAAATATGCCCAAGATCACCACCCCACATTTAAAGCCTTGTTAGTCCTCGAACAACTTCAAGCATCACAATCATCAAACCTTTTAATCACCACCTAAGAATCATGCTAGCATTGGGCATAAGAACCTTTATTTCGTACTTCATTGTTCCAACAATGACATTCAATTTATTGGCAAACTTAAAACAAGCACGTAATCAGGTAACTCAATAAGTAATCTGAACTTTTATCCGCATGCACCCTCACAACAAGAAAGTTTTCCCCATATCACTTACAATTTAACAGTCTAAATTAAGAGGGAAATATTAAAATTCAATCACTCATTCTCACTAAGAATTCGTACATAATATGAGATAAACCATAGGCTTACCCTTAGTGTATTACTCCACTAATAGTCGGATGTTGAAACGTAGATCACGTAGGTGTTTTTATGGTTGTAATGCAGGCTAAGGGATGGGTAGGAACTATTTTGGAAATAGTGACTAATCTCCCTAAGCACTTTAATACATAACTACCTTCAATCACAATCATATTTTGTCAACCAATCTTTTCATTTCATCATCTTTACACTTCCTATTGTTTTACCCAGATCTTTCTAAGCACACTAACAATACTATGATAGGAGTAATTTCTCTTTACAACATTATTCACATTTCATCTTTTCCTTTTATCCCAATTCTCGTTAAGCACCCCTATAGTAGCCACCCTTAACCTAAGCACTTTTCTTTAGTTGAGGTGCACATTGTACTTAAAGGAACAGGGCCAAAATAGGTTCATTGTAACACACCAACCGGGTAACAATACTGAAATTTTCATCACAAATTATTTTCTACTCCTAACCATAACAATTAAATGCGCAAATTACTTATCTAGAGCTTCACTTTCACCTTTTTCTTTCTTTGTACTTTATATTTCCCCTTATTCCATTATTTGTATTAAAGTGCTTAGGAACTATGGATCAAATTAAGGTCTATCAAAGAAAGGATTCGGCTACATATGAGGCTACCAAAGAATCGGACTATAGGCTCAACGGGGCTTACTAAGGTCATGCATAAGGGTAGGTAAATAAAGTCTTTACAATTCGGTTAACAAAGAAATGCCTAAATCATTTCCTACACCTAGCACCTTTTATTTCACTCTGTAAACACACCGGGCAAGTTCTAGTAATTATTATATATGTAGAATATAAATGAATACTTACCCACTCGGTGCGTGCTTAGAATCAAGTCAGATCCTTACGATTTCCGATATTGTACTTTATTAAATTCAACATTAAGCCAATCAAATCAAACTACAGTTGTGGGGACTTACATTTAAAAACATCTCATTTTGTTTCAACACCATCAAATTAACACATTTTACCCAACACATCGCATTTTTCAAAGGTAGCGATTAGGGTCCCTATTATGTTCTTAGCTTCTAAAGATGCACTCCCCTTAAGACGGCCGTTAGGGGTGTACATAGGTTGGGTTGGTTCAGTTTTTATTTTAAAAAACCAAACCAATCATGCCAGTTTATTAAAATTATAAACCAAATCAAACCAACATAAAATTGGTTTTTTTTGGTTTAGGTTTTAGTCAGTTTTTTTTGTTTTTTTTATTATCTTTAGTTTTTACGATTGTAGTGTGATCGAAGAATAGTTCAAACATGTTTTCACTCATGTGCTAATGAAAACCCATAATTGTGAAAAAATGAGGAGCAGAAAACTTTTTTGAAAGTAAAAAGTGAGATGAAGAGTGAAAAGTTTAGGTTTTAAGTTTATATTGGGTTTTTGATCATTTAATTAGCAATTAATGGACAAATATTACAACTTAAAGACCCAAATCTAAATATATATCTACATCTACTTTCAAATTATTGAAAATTACTAAAACTAGTTGAAAAAGTATTTTAAAAATGGTTTATAATTAATATTTTATGTAGATAATACCCAATTACCCCCCGGAACTATACCCAAAAAGGCTACGACACACCTCAAATTAAAGGGGATCCTATTACTCCCCTGAACAATTTAAAAGTGTAATTTTGACACCCTTAGTGCCTACGTAGCACATACGTGGCACAACACACTGAAGTGTCCATGTAGGCACATGTGTGTGCCACGTAGGCACTAAGGGTGTCAAAATTACACTTTTGATTAGCTCTGGGGGTAATAGGACCCCCTTTAAGTTGAGGTGTGTCGTAACCTTTTTGGGTATAGTTTAGGGGGATAATTGGGTATTTTCTATTTTATGTATAAAAAAGTTCAAATATTATATATCTATCTATCTATATATATATATATATTATGTCGATTTGATTCGGGTCTGGTTTGACTTTGTTTTTGTTAACACCAAACCAAACCAAGAATGGTCGGTCTTTTTTTCTAAAACCAAACCAATCAAACCAAATCATAACTTGGTTTTTTTTCTCGGTTTGGTTTTGTTCGTTGGTTCGGTTTGACTTGACGATTTGGTATGTACACCCCTAACAGTCGTCATCCATCTATCATAGGGGAAGGTAATTAAATATGATGTTGCATAATGAAATTCACCAAAAAAGGCACATATAATACTTGTAATTTGAAAATTCACCACACAGGGTGAAAATAAAATACTGTAAATAAAGCAAATATTTTAAACGAAATTGCTAAAAAAGGCAATATTTTCAACTTACAACCCCAAAAACAAACACAGGAATAAAAATTGTTCATCCAACACCACCAAAAACCAACTTTGTTCAGATATATAAATAAAAGAGATGAAAGATTAAGAAGATTGATGACCAACCACCCCACACTTAAACATAACATTGTCCCAGTGCTAGCAATTAAGCATAATGTAGGGTGGCTGGTACTCCCTACTCAGTCAAATGTCACCATGGCCATCATGTCATCAGCATCATCATCACTAAAATTGTCACCTGAGTCACTATCATCAGACTTCTCCTCTTCCTTGGACTCATCATTGGAATAACCCATGCACCTCTCTTAATCTGTAGGGATATCATCATCAACAGGCTTATCAAAGTCAGGCCCGATGTGCAGCAATATTCGAGCATGCGGTCCTAGAAAGTAGTCAATATCCACCGCATAAATCTTCTGTTGGGTGGCTGGATGCCCCCAGTCCTCAACTGTAGCATAGTTAGCCCATACATATGAGCTGTGATCTCATCAGAGCGAGCATTACACTCGAGCATAGTCAAATTCAGACCATGAAGATCTGGTCCCTTGGTGTGAGAAATATCGAGTGGCCTGTCACCCACAAGTGGTAAATAGTCTGCATCCTCCTCAGGCACACCATGTTGTCTCAAAAATCTTGTCAGCAGTCCACCAAATCAATATCCTTAACCTGCTAAAAATTAGGCCTTTTTCATTGCCGAGAAAAGAATAGCACCCACATTCCCATCCATGTCATCTCTCATCAAAGCATAAATAAGCCATACCCTATCACGGGTCACCTCCGTCATATGTTCTCCATGAACCAGTCAGGCATAGATGATTCTGGCCCATAAACATGCCTCCCGATTCAAGTGAGCAAATGAAAGTGAAATATACGTACCTCCCTCTTTGTGGAGAATCCACCTCGCCATAGATCTAATGCTGCACAAAAGATAATGAATATGCTGATAGAAGGGCTCAATGATCATTGTCTTCAATGGCCCTGGATCCACATGGGGTCTACCCAATAACTCATTAAGAGTGTTTGCAGTGAAAGTTATCATATGACCACGTACCTCAACCTCAGAATCTTTTGGGTTCCAATTCGCATAGAATTCCTAAACTAAGCTCAAGTTACACAGACCCGGCTGCTCGAAGAGAAAATTCATGTGGTGTGCCTCTATATTTGTCACCATCGAAGGATATTTATTCATCAAAATTGCCCTGTTGATAAATTGACCAGCTGAATATTTTGACTCTTTATGTTGGGAGTACCACTTTCATCCTGCCGCAGCTACAACCTTAGTTCCAAACCTCTTTTGTCCCCTCGAAACATATGGGGCTGCAGGTACCCTGTCAGCGTCATGACTCCTCTTGTGCCTAGGATCGGACAGTCCAACTACATTTTTACCTTTGTTTTTTGGTTGGTGGCTGCTCGACATTGTACCTATTAAACATAACAGCCCACAAACATATAAAACAAGCACCTTCAAATCAAATCACCATTAAATGTGAATGCACTAGGATACTCAGACTTACCCTTTCTAATTCGCAATTCATATAATCATTAATCCAACAATAACACATGAAGACATTTTGTGTTTGTGACAGTTAACAGTTTCAACAAATGGCTTAAGGACTAAATAGCTTTTACAGACACATAGCCCTTTACTAACACATTACTCCCCCTTAAAAATTTAATACATGCTTTCCCTGCATCACTCCTAGATCCAAATCAACAATACTCATTTTGATCATAATAACTAACACTAAGGTGGTGTTGAATCGAGATGCACCCCATACTTAATTGCCTTCATATATTGAGCATCATCAACTTTCTAGCATCGGACAAAAATTTCATCTCACTGTCATGGCAATTCAGATAATTCTCATTGCTTACTTCAATTACACTTTAGTCAAGGCATTTCGTAGCTACCACTAAGGTGGTGTTGAATCGAGATCCACCCCACACTTAGTTGCAATTATATAGTAAATCAAGCAACTCCTAATTTATTAAATTTTAACACGTCGTATAGAAAAACACACAATTGTCAATCAATTTATATCTTAAACCCTTAGAGGAACCAAATCAGTTAAACCATGATTCCCATTTTTGAATACACTTGCTTCCCACATGAGAAATATCAAACCCACATCAACATGTCATCATCACCTTCTAAGGTCTCACACAATTTTGACAATTATTATTCAATGAAAGTTTAAATTAATTGAACCCAATCCTTGAATATTTCACTATTGTTTCAATCAAATTCACAGAACACAAAACTTACAACAATAGTAAAGCACTTGGGTTCATAAGACTTAAACACAAAGTATGATCAAAACCTACCTGATCTTAGTTAACAAGATTGAAGATAAAGTTGAGAACTTGTTGTTGTTGCTCAAAATTGAAAAAATTATAAAGGGAGCAAGTTTAGGACTTTGGAGAAAAATGAGGCGGCGCAGCTAGGGGTAGGTGAGTAGAAGGGAAATGGGTAAGGCAAGGTATTTATAGAGGGTTAAATTAGGTTTAAAATTTTTCACTGCTGGGTATAGGAAATGCAATGCATCAGGAATCGCATTGCAGAATCGATGCAATGCATCAAGTTTGCGTCAATTCTCTGGAAATTACACCAAATAGTTAATTTAAGTGTTGATTACATGCCAACCGACGTGACGTAATGGGAAACGCATTGATGGATCAATGCAACGCATTAGATTCGCATCTGTTCACTGGAAATAGCCTTGAATTTTTTTCTAAGTGTGGAATTTATGTCCATTGATGCAAAGCACCAAGATAGCACCGGTCCTCTAGAAATTGCATCCAAAAACTTTTCTAAGGCTAAATTTTCCACACCTAATGCATCTTTTCTTACCCCTTACCTTTTTCTCACTATGTAACAACTATTGACTTACTCAAAAGCCCATGTTTACCATCTTATATTCTTCTCTATCTCTACCAAATTTCTCATTCCTGCACATTAATAAAAAACAACAAAATCAAGTAAGTAAAAGTGTGTTTCCTCCCACCAAGCCCCTTATTTTAACATCGTGGCACGACTTATTTTTTTGTATTTTTATTTTTGTTCTTCACTACTAAAAATTAAACTACCTATTACATTACATTTGTGGGTTGCCTCCCATATAGCACTTTATTTTACGCCGTGGCACGATTTAGCTCAACATCACTCATCAGCAAAAGTGATAGATTCCTTGTGCTTATTTGGATAATCTGCCTAATAGTGGTTAACACGCTGCTCATTCACCAAAAACTTTTTTGTCTTCTCTTTTTCCATAACTCTACAGATCCATGAGGTGTCATGCGCACCACCTCAAAAGGTCCAGACCATTTCGATTGAAATTTACTCGAAAACAACTTAAGCCTTGAATCGAACAACAAAATAAGTTGTTTGGGTTCAAATGCTCTCTCTTGAATTTGTTTATCATGCCATATTTTGGTCTTCTCCTTGTATAGTTTGGAATTTTGTTAGGTATAAAGCCTAAAATCATCAAGCTCATTCAGCTGCAATAACTGTTTCTCCCCCACGACATTCATCTCAAAATTCAGCTTCTTTACAGTCCAATATGCTTGGTGTTCCAACTCTATAGGAAGATGACAAGCTTTACCATACACCAAGAGATATGGAGACGTCCCAATAGGCGTCTTGTAAGCTGTTCGGTAGGCCCAAAGTGCACTATCTAGATTCTCTGCCCAATCTTTTTTCTGCCCATTCACAGTCTTTCGCTTAATCTCCCGATTGGACACCTCAACTTGTCCACTAGTTTGGGGATGGTACGTAGTGGTAACCTTGTGCCTAGCACCATATTTAGCAAGAATATTTTTTAACCAAATATTGATAAAGTGCGTACCTCCATCACTAATTATCGCCCTAGGTGTACCAAATCGGGAAAATATGTTCTTCTTCACAAATTTTAGCACCAATCTTGCATCATTAGTTAGACTAGCTACATCTTTCACCCATTTAGAGACGTAGTCAACCGCTACAAGAAAGTACAAGTTTCCTTTTAAAGGTGGGAATGGGCCCATGAAATCAATCCCCCAAACATCAAAGACTTCGACTTCTAAAATATTGTTAAGGGGTATCTCATGACGCTTAGATATAGTACCCAACCTTTGACATTGATCACAATTTTTCACTAAAGCAATTGCATCCCTAAATAATGTAGGCCATCAAAAACCTGATTGGAGCACTTTTCTAGCAGTCTTCTCACCCCCGTGGTGTCCACCATAAGGAGATGAGTGGCAATCTTCAAGCACCTTTGAAAATTCAGCCTCTGGGATACACCTACGAATGACTCTGTCTGAACCATGTATAAAGAGATATGGTTCATCCTAAATATAGGCACGTGAATTATGGAGCAATTTCTTCCTTTGTTATGTGGTGGAATTATGAGGGTATACCTCACAAGCTATCAAATTCACAATATCAGCATACCATGGGAAATCAACTGCATTTAAAGGCAACAACTTTTCATCAAGAAACTCTTCCTTAATACTAAGAGAGTCATCAACAATATGATTTTGATTTTCCAGCCGTGACAAGTGGTCAGCAACTTGATTTTCAGTTCTTTTCCAATCTCACACCTCAAGATCAAATTCTTATAGTAGCAGAATACACCTAATCAGTCATGGTTTCACATCCTTTTTGTTCACAAGATATTTAATAGCAGCATGGTCAGTATGAACAATGACCTTAATGCCAACTAAGTAAGATCTAAACTTGTCGAATGCATACACCGCTTCCAGTATCTCTTTTCCATAACTATATAATTAACTTGGGCATCATTTGACACTTTGCTAGCATAGTAGATAGATTGAAATACCTTATCTCTTCTCTGACCCAAAACCGCTCCCACAATAATGTCACTAGCATCACACATTAACTCAAAAGGTAACTCCTAATCTAGTGCGATCAAAATAGGTGCTCAGTTAACTTCTTCTTTAGTTTTTCAAAACCTTCATGGAAATCAGCGCTGAACTTGAACTTGGCTTCTTTATCCAATAATTTGCACATGGGGCTTGCAATCCATAGAAACCTGCATGTCCAAGAAAACTCCACACTCCTTTGACTTTGACTGGATACGACAACTTTTCAATCACTTCAACCTTTGCCTTGTCCACTTTTAGTCCTTTGCATGACACTTTATGGCCTAGGAAAATTCCTTCCTTAACCATAAAGTGGCACTTTTCCCAATTCAGCACCAAGTTTGTCTCTTCGCATCGAGCTAGGACTCTGTCAAGATTATGCAAGCAATTATCAAAAGAATTACCATACACAGAGAAATCATCCATGAATACCTCTACGAAATCTTCAACCATGTCAAAAAATATTTCCATCATACATCTCTGAAATATAGCAGGCACATTGGATAGGCCAAATAGCATGTGTCTGAAAGCGTATGTGCCATAGGGACAAGTGAAAGTGGTCTTCTCCTGGTCTTCTGGTGCTATGATTATCTAATTATTGCCGGAGTACCCATCCAAAAAACAATAATACTCTTGTCCCACCAATATATCCAATATTTGGTCAATGAAAGAAATTGGATAGTGATCTTTACGAGTTTCTTCATTCAACATCCGATAGTCAATACAGATCCTCCAACCGGTCACCATGCGTGTGGGGATCAACTCATTATCATCATTTGTTACCATATTTATCCCTCATTTTTTGGTACACAGTGCACTAGAGTCACCCATTTTCTATCAGAAATTGGGTAGACAATACCACTATCTAACCACTTGATTACTTCTTTTCTGACCACCTCCTTCATCACAGGATTCAATATTCTTTGTTGTTGCATTCTTGGTCTGTAACCCTCTTCTATGTAAATATTGTGCATGTAAAATGCTGGATTGATTCCTGTAATATCAGATATTTTCCAACCAATTACCTTTATTCCCCTCTTTAAGACTACTATAGCTTTCTCTACCTGCACATCTATTAATCCTGCAGACAAAATAACTGGTAAAGTATCTTGATCACCAAGAAAAACATATTTTAAATAAGGAGGAAGAGCCTTAAGCTCCAAGTTAGGAGCTTTTTCAACTGAGGGCTTGGGTGATGGACCAATTGGCCTATTCAATGGTTCGATAGGCACTTCCGTTGTCTCAACCACTGCCAGATTCATAACCAGGACCATTTCCAATGCTTTCACATCTCTATAAAGATCATGACACATCAAAGCTCACTCTAATGGATCATCAAACAACAACAACTGCCAATCAGAAACATGATCAATAACTGATATAGATGGCAACTCCTCATATATAGCTGGCAATTTTAATGCCTTGTGCACATCAAAGACTTCTACTTTATCATGTGCTCACATGGTCATTTTCCAGCTGCAACATCTATTAGTGACTGCCTTGTTGCTAAGAAAGGTCGTCCCAAAATAAATGGAACCACATGATTAGCCTCGAAGTCAAGAATTATAAAATCCATCAGAAAGATTAATGATCCTACTTGTATAAAACATCCTCGATAATATCATCTGACCTGGCAAGTGATCTATTGGCCAGCTGCAAAATAATAGTAGTGGGTTTGGGACTCCCAAGACTCATCTTTTGGTACCACAATATGGGCATAATATTTATGCTATCTCCCAAGTCACACAATCCACGTGCACAAATAGTCTGTCCAATGGTAATCTGCAAGGTGAAACTACCCGGATCTTTAAGCTTCGTGGGAAATTTATTTTGAATCTTGGATGTGCACTCTTGAGTAAGTGCAATTGTAACATACTCGGTCAATCGGTTTTTATTTACAACTATATCCTTTAAATATTTTGCATATTTTGTCACACTTTGCAAAATGTCAACAAGAGGAAGATTCACTTGAACCTGCTTCAGAAGATGTAAGAACTTCTTGTAACTTGCCTCTTCTTGATGCTTCCTTGCCCTTTGAGAAAAGGGTAAGGGAAGAGTCTTCTTGTCCACATGAATTTCATCACTTGCTACTTTTTCTTTGATTTCTTTCTATGCATTGTCTTTAGCACTGTCATCAATAATTATAGGACTAACCTTCTCCTGAACTGTCTTCTTAGTTTACAACCCACTCTTCGTTGTAATCGTATTTACCTGCTTGAGATTTGTCTCTGTATCACTAGGTAATGATCCTTGAGGTCTTTATTCTGTGCCACTATAATTTGACCCAACTACAACTCTAGATTTCTCGTAAGTAAATGTTGACTTTTCAACTCAGCTGCCAACTGTGGCTGTTGAGTCTTAATTTCAGTTGCAAATTGCGCTTGTTGAGCCATAAATTGCTTTATCGATTCCTCTATATTTTTAGATTGAGTAGTTTCCTGAGTATTCTGAGCTGGCTGCGGATTTGGTTGAACTTATCCTTTGAACTGATTTGAGTTCTGTGCCTGATTTCCACCCTATGAGAAATTAGGATGTTTTCTCCAGTTGGGATTATAAGTATTACCAAAATTTTGTTGTACCTGCCGATTTTTATTCCGCACATAGTTGACAGAATCCAGATTAGCCGTGTAAGAATCAGCTACATGTTCACCACTTCCGCAAACCTCATACCAAGAATTTGCCTGTTAGACTATATTTGCTGTGGCTGATAGTTGAGTAACACCCAACTTTATGTTATTAAGCTGAGTAATCATATGATTTTGCATGGCGGTGATCTGTGCTTGTAATGCAGTGAAATGATCTACCTCTAATACCCTTGCAACCTTTTTAGGAGTACTCTTTGAGTTTGCATGCCAATCTGGGTTCCCTTGTGAAATCTGATTCAACAGTGTGTACGATTCTTCATATGTCTTCTCAAGAGCTTGTCCACTTGCTGCTGAATCCAAGAGAATCTTCGTGTTTGACTCCAATTCTTCTATGAAAGTATGCACAAGAACATCATTGTATTGATGATGAGGAGAGCAAGTTTTGGGCATACCCTTAAACCTCTCCCAAGCTTGGTAGAGATTCTTTCCATCCTTTTGTCTAAAACTCAAGATTTTACTTCTCAAGTGTGCCATCTTCCCAGATGGAAAAAATCAAATAAGAAACTTTCGAGCTAGATCTTCCCATGTAGTGATGGAGAGTGGTGGTTCAGCATGTAACCACTTTTTTGCTTTCCCTATTAGAGAGAAGGAAAATAGTGTCAACTTGACATAATCAGAATTGACCCCTTTAGGAATGTATCTATCACTGATTTTCAAGAAGGTCTGTATATGCTGCTGTAGATCTTCATGTAAAAGGCCATGAAATTGGTCTGCTGAATTCAGCAATTGCACCATATTCTGCCTCAATTCAAATCGACCTCCTGGTTCAGGATTTAGAATACTGCTTATCACATGGTTCGTGAGTGGGATTGCCACCTCATGAATAGGTCTAGAAACTTGTTGAGTAGGAACAACTGAAATAACAGGAATGACGGGAGGTGGAACATTCCCAACATTTGGATCAATTGGTTCATTTCATTGTTCAGCCATTCTTCACCTTTGTTGAAAGATTTGCTCTGGTTCTACAAAAGGCTCTAGCAGTTCTTTATCTCTCGCCAGTCCTGGATTCAGCTAAACTTGCGAAAATCAGTTGCTAAGATCAAGTTGTTAACACCTAAACTTAATATCAAAAACCAAAAATTTAGCAATTTACTAATTGTATCAATCCCTGGCAACGACGCCAAAAAATTGTTGTGACTCAGACGCACACGCAAGTGCACATGATCATTCAAGTAATATAGTGATTTAGACAATCAGATATCGTTCTCAAGAGGACTAAACAACTAGAATTTTAACCAACTTTTAGTTTCAGACAATGAGTATTAGATGTTGTATAGTATCAAGATGATTTTGAATTTGAGAATAAAATTGTAAATTAAAAAGCAAGAAATAAAATTTTATGACTAGAGCAATGCAAGCAACGGTTGTAAACAGTTATGATAAAAATTTCAGGGATGAGGCTTCTCAAAGAATCATACAAACCTCCATTATTATCGTAGTCTAATAGGTTATCGGGTTGTTAGTCGCAAGGTTTAGGCAACGATCTTGATCTCCCGACCTAAAATCTTTTATCTATTGAAATTTGCAGCTACAACTCCCGCAGAGATACAACATTCTTCTAGATTCATTAAGTAATCTTCTTTCAATTGAACCAAACAAGGCTTCTAGGCATATCCCTATCCTAGATGCTAATACAAATCCCTTATTTTATAAAAGGATAAGAACCTTGCTCCTTAATTTCCTTATTCTAATCTACGATTCTCCTCCCGGATTTACATAGAAATATAAATTTATTATAATGGCGGCCAGAAATTAAAATAGTGAGCTCAAGAAATTAAGAACAACCCAGGTAATAATCCAAAAAGAAACTACTATAAAGAATATCAAAGAGTAATCATGTTCTTGACCTCAACCCTAAAACAAG
The DNA here is from genome assembly GCF_002878395.1 of Capsicum annuum. NCBI lineage: Eukaryota > Viridiplantae > Streptophyta > Magnoliopsida > Solanales > Solanaceae > Capsicum > Capsicum annuum. Next base: position 103,808,313 of record NC_061113.1, on the reverse strand, counting down.
GGTATTTAGCCATTCATGTTTCAATTAAATATCAAAAATAAGGAATTAATCATACCCAAAATTAGTCTTGAAGTAAAGAAGTTCAAAGAAAGTAATAAGAACCCTAAAAGAAGAATTCTATGCTTTTCCGCCGCTGCTATGCTTGACAAAAAGTGTTTGGAATTGTGCTCACTGTTCCTTTTATACTTGGGAAAATTTCACCAGATCTGAAACCATAACGCGACGCATCGCTAATCACATTGATACAACCAACGCGTCGCATCAACATTGCGTTACTATACTGGAAGTCATCTTTGAAAATCAAACTAAGTCAAAATCTGTACCACTCAAAGCGACACATTGACATCGCATCGTGTCACTAGAATTTGCTCCTCAAAATTTAACTAAGTGTCAAAGTTTTAACCATCGACGCGATGCGTTGATATCACATCGATACATTGGAAGTTGCACTCATAGAATTCTCTAAGGCACAAAACTTATGCATCAATGCGACGCGTTGACATCGCATCAATGCACTGGAACTTGTTCTTCAAATATTTGCTAAGGCACAAATCTTGCCAGTCGACGCGATGTGTTGAGATCGCGTCGTGTCACGGAAATTTTTTGTCCAGTTCTTTTCTTTCATCTCGTCAATCCTTAGCCTCTTTCTTTTTTCCTTACTCTCGTGCATCTCCATATATTTTTGAGTTTGATCCACATGATCTTTCGTCTCTTCATTATGTGCGTCTAATTTTCTTCCAAATCTATGGGAAATTAATCCTGTATTTCTAATCATGTCGGTTAGCCACGAAACAAAATTTAACTCACACTTCAATATAATTAGCATACTTTTTATTCTCAAAACAATCCTAAATATGGGTAAATAGCGGTGTTTGGACATATAAATACGCCCAAGATCATGCACCTTGTGTACAGTGCTCAACCTATTTCAGTCATTCAGAGTCTAAAAAAAGTATCAAAAGGAACACGTTAAATGAACCAGGTCAGAATCATGGTTATAGATATTAAATAGTATACACACTCCCCCTTATGACAATAGAAAAAACCTGTGTCAATTATACAAACCAATTCTCTTGAGTTAGCACTTTTAGATCATGGACACTAGGCTATCAGCTATACAAATATTTAAAATCAAAAACTCCATCAGATATAACAAATTATTTTCAAAAAGGGGCAATAACCAAAAGCAAGAGACAAAAACCAAACATTCCCATTGATCATTCATAAGATACACCATGAATGTTTTTAAAAATTAAAAATAATATTAAAGCACTTGAGATGAGAGTAGAAAAGTTTTGAAAGAATTTATGGATAGAAGGACTGGGCTTTTTGTAAGGCTAGAGCATGTGATGATGAAAAAGGATCTTTCTTGAACAAATCAAAGCTTGTATATTGCAAAGTTTGTAGCCTTTTATTTTTTTTGTCTTGAGGCATGCATTTTCCTCTCTAGGAGCATACTTTTCTATATCATAATATACATGAATCATATTCAAGGTCTTAAGGTTAGAAGCACGAATTATTGCAATCTCATTATCCTTAGGAGTCAAGGAATCCCTTAGGTGTTATAAAAGAGTATTGAACCTTCTCGAAGAAGCCAGTACAACATCTTGGTTCACAAGCCTAAGAGTGTCTAGGCCTTTAGCTTGTATAGTGATTGCCAATAATCTTTTTGAGATTAGATCACAGTTGTTATAAAATAAAAATGAAAATAATAGTGCCTTTGTCATCAGCTTTGTCCATTGGTACAAAGAATCGGGTTCCTCAACTTGTTCCAGAGGTAAAAATTTTAAGAGCCAACCTTTAATTATACATCCGTGTCCACCAATCCTATCTCCCTTCAACAGTGAGCCCAACAGGAGAATTAGATTCTACTGAGCGGTCACCAAATATTTCCCCCCCAAAATAGGTGCATTAATAAAATTGAGCCCATCAAATGAATCTAGTTCAGCTATGGGGTCACCTAGATACCCCACTAAAAATACATCCTGCTTATCTCCCTCGACAATATTAATAATCTTATAAATAGGTTCCTCCTGATTCATACCTCTAAATTATTGCTGCCACGAGCCAAAAATGAGAGTTATGATGGCACTTATCGCGGTGTACCTTGACAAGTAAGTCTATCACTCAAACTGATACAAAAGATAAAAAGACAGAAATATTCAAGGTAAGGCTTCTAGAATGAATCCGAACCATAGAAGTAATCATAACAATGCAAAAAGAAGTTATCCAAAATACTAATCATGCCCAAAACCAGGTATCAATAATGTAACAACTACTAATACAATCCAGAAGTCAAATACATCAGAAAATAACCACAAAGGAATAATATATGTCTCCGAATACTAATGAAGACATAACTACTATAGAAAGATAGAGGTGAACTTCGAACGTATAAATGTCTAACCGCTACCTTGGAAGATCAACAATCACCCGAGTCAAGTAAGTTGAGGCGCACTCGAGCTAGGATTTGCACCAAAAAGGTACAGTAGGCATAAATACGGCCCACTTGTACTCAGTAGGTGTCATAGGCCGACCAAGATAAGTTGTAAATAAATCATACAAAATATACACTAAGGGCACGCCACCTACAATCAGAAAATGTACCACAATAGTAGCCCACACTGCTAGCACTAACAGTTCTAATATATCACTATATTGTAACATTGCAACAAGATAGAACACAAGTATGCATTATATCACATATAAGTAGAACAAGAGGGAATATCATATACAAGATCATCAAATACAAGTAAAAAAAGATAAGACAATTACATAAATGGCAAGTTAATATGGCAATCCAAGACAATATAAACACAATAAAGTAAGTGCAATGTATACGATAATGACAACAATGATGATGATGATGATGCACATAGTCGTCGCATAACCTCCAAGATCGTCGCACAATCCCTATATAAACCTATGGAGTCAATACTCCCAACGCAGGACCCATGGAGGTTTCATCAACCCGTATTCAATCCACATATATCATATCTTCTTTCCAGAACATCCCTCAGAAAGGTGTTATCAGGTGTAGCCAGTGTTTCTCAGATGTTGCCGCTGTGGTACCACTGTTTCATGAATGAGTATGATATGAAGGTGTAATGCTCACAACCAATCACAATGAGTATTTCCACAACCAACCACATGATATATTTCCACAACCAACCACAATGATATATTTCCACAACCACATAAGCCAATATTCACTCATTATTTTCATTTCATCCATGAATTTCCACATGTCTCATATGCCAATAAAGTGTAAATAAAATCACAATACGCCAATCGTACCATATTAAGCATTTTAACAACATAATATACTTATTTACACGTATTTAAGGCTATCAATATCACATAGGACCCACACGGTCACACATATCACATAATATCTCAATTTCGACAATTATATCACATATGAGCCCCCACACGTGCACAACACACAGATAACCACTTTTCATGATTAGTTCCTACCCTTAACATGCATTTTGTATCATTATTTACTATCCAGCCTAGTCTGAAAGAGTTAAGCCATAACCTACCTCAAAAGCCAAAATCGGCCCGCTACACTTTGAACCATGACCTTACTTTTCATGAACAATCTCGAACTCCACTGAAAATATCAAATATGAAATCTACCCGTCAAAACAAAACCAACGACACTCATATTGACTACTTTTGATTAGGAGTCAAAATGGACCCTGGATGGGTTTTCAAAAAAGAAGGGTAAAATCAGACTTTACTTCAAAAATGTGTTCCCATATTTTTAGGAACCTACAGCTGAAAACCCAAGTTAAATAGAGTAAAAGATGAGGTTCAAATCAAAAAAATCTATTTTTGAGCTTTACCGGGTAAATTCTTTGAAATTCGGGTTTAAATCAAGAATCAAAGTTGTTTTGAAGGTTAAATTGATTAAAAAAATAATAATGTAAGATAAAAATATTATTCAAGTGAAAAAGAGTGAAGTTTAAAATCAAGCCTAAGATTTTCGGAGTTTTAATAAATTTATTAAGAAATTAATAAGAAAATAGTGAATTCTTACTTTAAATCCGTAGTAAAATCGACAAATAGGTGTTAATCTAGCTTTTCAAACTCCCACAAGCTTCACTTTTAAGCTCTCACACTATTTTAGGGTTCAAGTCTCAAGAGGCAAGATGAAAAATGAGCAAAATGGACCCAAAAACTATTTTAATAGGGAGAAAATCTGCACTGGTAAGGAAAAACTTCTGTTTTTCTTATTTTAAGTCGAATCTGGACTTCGATGGGCCGCAGGATTTGTTTAAGTCTGATATATGCAAACAAACTATGTAACCATACTAAATTCGACGTTCTGAACGCGTTGACTAAGTTGATTTTTTACAAAAACATCATTATCAAAAAGTTGACCCCTGAAACCTAAAATTGTAACTTTCTAAATTGAGGATCAAAATGAGATTTAAAAGCCGTAAAATTACACCAAATATGCTAACACCTTAAAATCGACATTCTAGATCTGTTGGCAAAATCGAATGTTCCATCCAAGTTTGTTTCGATCAAATATGGGTCCCACACTATATTTTCAATTTTTCAACTTTCTGACCAATAGGTAGAAATGAGCCCGGCTGCACCGGGACTCGAGCCAAAGGTCTACCTAAACTAAAATTTATATTTTGGAGTTGTTGGGGCAGTCCGTTCATCCATCCGTTACACGGATTAAAAAATGTCCACATAAGTCCAAAATAAGGCTCTCGAAGCCACCAAAAATCACAATAACGTATAAATGATACCAAAATGCATTGAAATTCATGCCAATCACCCCCACATCCCAGAAATACCATAATCCAACTATAAGGAGGGGTAAAATAATCAAATCACACAAAATCATATATTTTTATTAAAATTTTAGGTCGTTACATCATGCACCACTAAAAATCTGGTTCGTCCTCGAACTAAAGGCAAAGAAATACTTGAATCAATGAAGAGCTGAGGATAAGAACTACACATACCCTACTCGACCTCCTAAGTAGCATCATCTACAGGTCGATGTCGCCACTGAACCTTAACCATAGGAATCACTCTAGAGCGCAACCGCCTAACATCCCTAGCCAAAATAGAGATCGGCTCCTCAACAAATGACAACCGCTCATCTAACTAAACTAACTCCCAATAAATAATTTGAGACTCATCCCGAATGTAACGACCAAGCATACAAACATGAAAAACTTGATGAACAACCAATAGATCAGGGGTCAAAGCCAACTCATAAGCCACATCACCAACAGTCCAACGAATCTCAAATAGACTAATATACTTGGGGCTAAGCTTGCACCTCTTTCCAAACCTCATCACACCCTTCATGGGTGAAACTCGAAGGAAGACACAATCACCAACACTAAATCTCAAGGCACAAAGTCTACGATCAACATAACACTTTTGCCTACTCTGAGCCGATCTAAGTCTATCTTGAATGACCCAGACTCTATTCCAAGACTCACGAAGTAAGTCTGCACCTCAAGGTCTCACCTCTGAGTCATCAAACCAACCCACTGGGGAGTAAAAATGCCTACCATACAACCTCAAAAAGAGCTATATCAATACTGGAATGGTAGCTAATATTATATGCAAACTCTGCTAAAGCCAAAAGCTGCTCCCACTGGCAACTAAAATCTATCACCCCTGCGTGGAGCATCCTCCAAAACCTGAATAGTCCGCTCTGACTGGCCATCAGTCAAGGGTGAAATGCTTTGCTAAGGTCAACTCGAGTAGTAAAATAATCCTAAAAAGTCTTCCAAAAGTGAGATATGAACACAAAACCTCGATCTGAAATAATGGACACCGACGCATCATGCAGACGCACTATCTCGTGAATGAAGATAGAGGCTAACCTCTCAGCATTGAATGAGACCTGAACCAGAATAAAATAAGCTGGCTCAGTCAATTGATCCATGATGACCCAAACACTGTCAGAACTATAAGATGTACGAGGAAAACTAGTCACAAAGTCCATAGTGATCTGATCTCACTTCCACTCGAGAATGGGCAACTTCTGAAGCAATCCACTAGGTCTCATATTCTTAGACTTTACCTGCTGGCAATAAAGGCAACGAGCTATGAAGTCTGCCATATCTCGCCTCATACCATACCACCAGTAGTGCTATCTCAAATCACGATACATCTTAGTCACACCTGGATGGATATAATATCTGGAATAATGGGCCTCCTCCAAGATCAACCTAATCTAATCACCCACTCCCAGCACACAAACTCAGCCCCCAATCCTCAAAAATCCATCTAGATCAAGTAAGGCTTCTTTAACCTCCCCACTCAATATCTTATCTCGAATCAACCTCAATCCAACATCATCAAACTGATGAGCTCGAATCTGCTCAATCAATAAAGATCTAGCTTCTACAAATGCCAAAACATGCCCAGGTGTTGAAATATCAAGTCTAACCATCTAGTTAGCTAAAGACTGAACCTTTAAGGCCAAAAGCCTCTCATGGGTCAAAAGATGTGCCAAGCTACCCATGCTATTTGAATTTCAGCTCAAGGCCTCCGCAACCACTTTAGCCTTGCCTGGATGGTAGAGAATTGTCAAGTCATAATCCTTAAGATACTCAAGCCAAAAATGTTGCCTCAAATTAAGATCTCGCTGGGTAAAGAGTTACTGAAGGCTATGATGATCTGAGAATATCTCACAACGGACTCGATACAAGTAGTGTCTCTATAACTTCAAGGTAAACATAACTGCTCACAACTCCAAATCATGTATAGAATAATTCCTCATATAAGGCTTCAGCTAACGAGATGGATACATAATCACCTTGTCCTTCTGCATCAACAAAACACCTAACCTAATACCTGAAGTATCACAAAAGATGATAAAACCTATGCCCACCTTAGGTAAAGTCAAGATAGAAGCTGAAGTCAATAAATTCTTGAGATTTTGAAAGCCCGCATCACAAACATCGGGCCATTGAAAAGAAATCTTTTTCTGTGTCAACTTGGTCAATGGTGCTGTAATAGATGAAAAACCCTCGATAAAACACCGATAATATCCTGCTAATCCAACAAATCTTTGAATCTCGATGGGTGAAGTAGGTTTAGCCCAATCACGAACTGCAATAATCTTGGTTGGATTAACCATAATACCTTCTTTAGTCACCACATGATCCAAGAAAAAAATAGACTCCAAACAAAACTCCCACTTAGAGAACATCGCACACAATTTCTCATCCCTCAATCTCTGAAACACAATTTATAAATGCTCCTTATGCTAAGCCTTACTCTTGGAATACACTAGGATATCATCTATAAATATAATAACAAAAGAGTCAGGATATGGTCGAAACACTCGGTTTATCAACTCCATTAATGCAGAAGGGGCATTAGTCAACCCAAAAGACATGACCAAGAACTCATAATGACCATATCGAGTTTGAAAAGTTGTCTTCAAAATATCCAATGCTCTAATCCTCAATTGGTATAACCAAATCTCAAATCAATCATTGAAAATATCGCAGCACCCTGTAGCGGACCAAACAAATCATTAATGCAAGAAAGAGGATACTTATTCTTAGCCGTCACCTTATTCATCTATCGATAATCAAACACATCTGCATAGACCTATTCTTTTTCTTCACAAATAAGACAGGTACACCCCTAGATGAAACACTAACTGATCCTTCAGTACTTTCAATTCTGCTGGGGTCATCCTATAAGGAGGAATAAAAATAGGCTTGGTAACCACTCAACATCAATAGAAAATCAATATCTTAATCCGGAGGCATACCAGGCAAGTCTGTAGGAAACACATCCATAAACTCACAGACAACATGGACAAAATCCATGGACTGAGGTGAAACAACACCGGTGTTACGAATATAAGTCAAGAACTATAAACATCCCATCTTAATCAATTTATGATCATGGACATAAGATATAATCCTCTTAGTACCATAATGAAGTACACCCTTTCAATTTATATTTGGCATACTTAGGGAAGCTATAGTCACAGTATTAGCAAAGCAATATAAGACAACATGATAAGGAGCCAACCAATCAATACCCAAAATAACATCAAAATCAACCATATCTAACACAAACATATCTACCAAAGTCTCATACCCAGCAAAAATCACAACACAATATCAGTACAATTGATCCACCACTAAAGAATCACCTACTGGGGTAGATACATGAATATCATGGCAAGAGGCTCACTAACAGAATCAAAACCCAAATAAAAATATATACACATAAGAGAAAGTCGATCCGAGATCAAATAATATAAATGCAGGTCTAAAATAAATGGGGACGTACCTGTGCTCACAAGATCAGAAGCCTCTACCTCAAGTCTGGCTAGTATAGCATAACACTAACCATGACCATCAACTGCTTGGGTGGTCCCACAATAATCACTACAGGCTCCTCTTTTTTACCTCTCGCACCTCTAGTAGAACCCCTACCTCTCAAGCTGAAATAAAAGTAGCCTGAATTACCCAACGGGAACAGTCCCTGGCCATTTGGCCAATCTCATCATACATATAGCAGCCTCTATAACCATCCATAATAAGAGAAAGTACAACTGGGCTTGAACAACCACCCTAAACTGCTGAACTAGAAGATCCACCACCCGAGCTTTGTAAATATATCATTAGCCTACCATGGTATCCATGAGAACCTTTAAAATCTCTGCCTGAGAGGTCTAACTCCTGAGCTCACTAAAACATCGCGCCTTCCTGATGCCTTCTTGAGATGTAATAAGAATACCCTCTATCATCTTAGCATGATCTACTATACTATGGAAAGAAACCATAAATATGACCATCTAAGATGTAGCCAACTAAAGAGAAACATCCAAACCCTTCATAAACTTTTGAACATTCTTAAACTTGATGGAAATGCTATTATAGAAATATTTAGATAGGGCATGAAAGCGGGCATTACACTCAATAACTGTCATTAAGCCTTACTCTAACTGATCAAAATCATTCCACATACAATCTCTCAAGTTGAAAGGCATAAATCTCTCTAGAAAAGCCTCGACGAACTGATTCCAAATCATCTCAGGAGAATCACAGGGTCTACAACTGACAAGTGACCTCCACCAATATTTCTCTGCATCTCTTAACTAATAAGATATGGTATAAGCCATAATATTCATGAAGAAAGAGTGAAACACAACTTAGAATAGAAGGTATGAAAGAACTTCGCACAATAAAGAATAAAATAAAAAAATTTTCCTAAAGACATCCTATAGCCTCTCAAAGATAGATATGGATGTTTACGTATTGATCCACAAGACTTAATTAGACATCCCGTTCTATTGAGCCCAATGAAACCTGACTGCTCTGATACCATTTTATCATGACTTAAAAATGAAAGTCATGATAGCACTTGTCGCGGTGTACATTGACAAGTAAGCCTATCACTCAAACTGATACAAAAGAGAAAAAGACAGAAATATCCCAAGGTAATATTTCTAGAATGAAGCCGAACTATATAAGTAATCATAACAATGCAAAAATAACTTATCCAAAATACCAATCATGCCCCAAACTAGGTGCCAATAGTGTAAGAACTACTAATACAATTCAGAAGTCAAATACATCAAAAAATAACCACAAAGGAATAATATATGTCTCCAAATACTAATAAAAACATAACTACTTTAGAAAGATAGAGGTGAACTTTGGATGCATGAATGTCTAACCGCTACCTTGGAAGGTCGAATAATCGCCCGAGTCAAGTAAGTTGAGGTGCACTTGAGGTAGGACCTGCACCGAAAGGGCACAGTAGGCATGAGTACGGTCCACTTGTACTTAGTAGGTATCATAGACTGACCAAACAAAGTAGTATATAAAGAACACAAAATATACACTAAGAGCACGCCACCTTCAATCATAAAATGTCCCACAAAAGTAGCCCACACCGGTACCACTAATAGTTCTAATATATCATATATATTGCAACATTACAATAAGGTAGAACACAAGTATGCATTATAGCACATATAAGTAGAACAAGAGAGAACATGCATATACAAGATCATCAAATACAAGTAAAAAAGATAAGACAATTACATAATCGGCAAGTTAATATGGCAATACAAGATAATTTAAATACAATAAATTAAGTGCAATGAATATGACTATGATGATAATGATGATGATTATGCACGAGGTCGTCGCACAACCTCCAAGATCGTTGCACAATCTACGTATACACCTATAGAGGCAAGCCTCCCAATGCAGGACCTATGAGGATTCGTCAACCCATATACAAACCATATATATCATATCTTTTTTCTAGCACATCCCTTGGAAAGGTGTTATCAGGTGTTGCCACTGTTTCTTAGATATTGCCATGGTGGTACCAATGTTTCATGAATGAGTATGATATGAAGGTGTAATGCTCACAACCAATCACAATGAGTATTTCCACAATCATCCATATGATATATTTCCACAACCAACCATACTTTATATTTCCACAACCAACCACAATGATATATTTCCACAATCATATGAGCCGATATTTACTCATTATTTTTGTTTCATCCATGAATTCCACATGTCTCATATGCCAGTAAAGTATGAATATAATCACAATACACCAATGGTACTACATTTAGCATTTTAAAAGCACAACATAATTATTTACACGTATTCAAGGCTATCAATATCATATAGGACCCCACACAGTCACATATATCACATAATAGCTCAATTTCGATAATTATATCACATACAAACCCCCACACAGGCACAACACATATATAGATATTTTTCATGATTAGTTCCCACCCTTAACATGCGTTATGTATCATCATTTACTATCTAGCCCAGTCTGAGAGAGTTAAGCCATAACCTATCTCAAAAGTCAAAACCGGTCTGCTACATTTAAAACATGACCTTACTTTTCATGAACAATCATGAACTCCACTAAAAACACCAAATATAAAATCTATGCATTAAAAAAAACCAACGAAACCCATATTGACTACTTTTGGTTCGGGGTCAAAATGAACCCCCGAAATGGGTTTCCAAAAAAGAAAGGCAAAATTGGAACTTTACTTCAAAAAACATGTTCCTTATATTTATAGGAATTTACAACTGAAAACCAAAGTTAAACCGAGTAAAAAACGAGGTTCAAATTACAAAAAAACTATTTTTGAGCTTTACTAGGTAAATTCTTTGAAACTCGAGTTAAAATCAAGAATCGAAGTTGTTTTGAAGGTTAAATTAATGAAAAACTAGTAATTATTAGATAAAAATATTATTCAAGTGAAAAAGGAGTGAAATTGGAGTTTAAAATCAAGCTCAAGATTTTTGAAATTTTGAGAAATTTATTAAGAAATTATTAAAAAAATGGTGAATTCTTATCGTAAATCCGTAATAAAATCAAAAAATAGGTGTTAATCTAGCTTCCCAAGCTCCCACAAGCTTTACTTTTAAGTTCCCATACTATTTTGGGGTTTAACTCGCAAGATACAAGATGAAAAATGAGCAAAATGACCCAAAAACTATTTTAATAGTGTAGAAAATCTGCACTAGTAAGGAAAAACTTCTGTTTTTCTTATTCTAAGTCCAATATGGACTTTGATAGGGTGCCCGGAATTCATTTGGAGTCTGATATATGTAAATGAACTATGTAACCATACTAAATTTGACATTCCATACGCGTTGATGAAGTCGGATTTTCGAAAAATTATCTTTTTCAAAAAGTTGACCCCTGAAACCCGAAATTGCAACTTTCCAAACCGAGGATCAAAATGAGATTTAAAAGCCGTAGAATTACTCCAAATATGCTAACACCCTAAAATCAACATTTTGGATCTGCTGGCAAAGTCGAATTTTCCATCTTAGGTTGTTTCGATCAAATGTGGATCCTGTATCCATATTTTTAATTTTTCAACTTTCCGACCAATACGTCAAAATGAGCTCAGGTGTACGAGGACCTAAGCCAAAGGTATACCTATCCTAAAATCAATATTCCAAAGCTGTTGGCGCATTCTGTTCAGCCATCCTTCGCACGGATCAAAAAATATACATATAAGTCCGAAATAAGGCTCTCAAACCCATCAAAAACTACAATATCACAAAATGATACCAAAATACATCAGAAATAATACCAATCCCCCCCCCCCCCCCCCCCCCAAAAATATTATAATGCAACTATGGGAAGGGGTAAAATAATAAAATCACAAAAAATTACATATTTCATCATATTTTTAGATCGTTACAATTGCCTCTCAGTTGGTGCCTCAATTTTTTCTTAATCATACACAACAAGAGCACTTTTATCAATGACAATTTTAGAAGTAACTACTCTCTCAAAATAACTATTCATATGTCCAACACTTAAATCATCAATCAAGTTTGACTTTAAGAAGAGGCGTGATAAGATGAGAGCGACAACTTTATACAAAAAAGGTTATTATTACTTTGGACCTCTTATTTTTGAAAGAGTGATGGTTATGAAGTTCTTTTAAGATTCAATATCTTTTGGACATCTTGGAATAAATAGGTAAAAGTATTTTATAATTATTTTTAATATTTTAAATAAACTTTGGTACACATACCTTAATCAGTATTTCAATGGTTGATTATGTTTCTATTTTCCTGCCATTTTCCCATGACATAGGCAAATAAAATGTTATATTGCATGAATTACTTAAACTTGAATAGACCAGGTTCATCCACACGTTTCATCCATAGTTCCCCTTATCATAAGGTTTCTAGTCTTCTCAATTCCCTTTCTTGTAAAGTATTGGGGTTACTATCATAAATAGGTGATGATGAGATTGGTGACCATGCTTATTTACTTGATGTTCCCCCTATAGTGAGATTTTCTCATGTTTATCTGATCAAATGGGTGACACAACATGTTTTAGTGTACTTTTCTTAGTAGCAACATCATCATCCTATAATTTCCTTCAGATGCTACTTTTTTCACTCTTTTCTTCAGTAAGTGAGAGGAACTTTTATTTATATCCAGTCATATTCTTAAGTAAGTTCTATCTATGTACCAATTTTCCTTCCTTCCTCTCACTTTTGCCTACAATTGAATCAAAAGTTCATTTTAGGTACTCAAATAAGCTTGAGTCCTTTCTTATGATCAAATGGATGAATCACATTTATTTTTAACCATGTGGGCAATAAGTTGGTGTACACATTTCTTTTATTAGTTTTGGATTTTTTTTAAAACCAATTTTATGTTCTTATTTCTATACCAGTATCTTTTGGACATTCAACAATGGGGTGTTCTAATGTTCCGCAATTATCACATAAACCCTTGGAGGAAATAGTTTCATTATGAAAACCTATGCCAGCCCTCTCAATTTTTGTAATGATCCTCTAGGTTATTTCCTAGATTTATACATATTTCTAGCATTTATACCCTTTCCACTGTGGCTACAAGTTCGGTTATTAGACAGTTCATTTGGGTTTTAGGCTCATTTCCCTGTTTTGGAGCATTTATTGTTTAGAATTTTGTCTTAGATCAAAACTTCTGCTTGCTGACCTTGTATGAGAATACTAACAGTGCCATCAGCTTTAGAGTGTTAATTTTAGCCTAGGGGTATACTTGGTTTAGGCCTCGAGGCTTTTGGACTCATTTAGGCTATTGTGTGGAATATATGAATAATGAAACTATAGGTATGGGCCCCATATTTATTTGAAACAATCTCAAATGAAAGTTTTGATGGTTTCATTGAGTCTGAAATGTCAAATTTGGTATGGTAACATAGTTTATTTGCATGCATGGAGTTCCAAATGAATCCTGAGCACTCGGTCAAAGTCTATTTTTGAACTTAACAATATCTGATATCTGATATTTGATAAGACCACTTTATCTCTCACGGAGCCACTTTAGCGCCCAATGACTTGCTTCAGCAACCTTATCTATTGGGCTAGGGTTCAATTTAGTAGTCAAGGGCCGCTAAAACGGGCATCGCTTTAGTTCTAATGGGTCTGTTTTAGAGGTACATACGCCTATTGTGCCAGACCACTTCAGCAGTCGAGATGCCACTCTGGTGGCAGACGCTTTAGCACCAAGTTAATCGCTTTAGCATCCCTGGGGGATTTTAAATGCACTTTTTTTACTCGATGTTCCACTATTTCTTTAACCATGTTCACACTATTTTGAGAACTTAAAGAGAGGAAAATGTGGGAAATCATCCATTGAAGCTAAGGTAATCTTGCCTAACACTCTTTGTTCATTTTCCATTAATTTTCCAGTCAATTTCCATCCTATTTCATGGTAAATTCTTAGAAATTAGGTGTTAAAATACCTAAAATGTAGGGTCTAATTTGGGCCTTGATTCTTGCACCATTTGTATTCACCTTTTGAGCATACATTCCTTGTTCTTTGAGGGACCTCATGTCAAATTCAATTTTGAATTCCATTTGTTGGCCCCGCGAGCCTATTCTTTACCCAATTTTGACCTAGCACTTTATATAGAAATATGGGTCTCATTTTACTCCTTATGACATATAGAATACTATTTTTTAGTGTGGAGCTATTTTGGGATCATAGAGCAAAGATAGATGATTTATGGGCAATCCAAGGATTTGCAGTTTGGTATCTAGGTAGTCTTTTGTCTAATTTTCTTCACGAGATAGTGTATTATATATGTTGTATGTTAGATAAGGTTATTAGGATATGGTTATAAGTAGATTATAATGACTTAGCCTATATTATGAGTTTGGGGAATAGAATAGTGAATCGACCCTCATGATTAAATATTTGTTATGCTTATAAGATCATATTAATAGATTACTAGCATATTAGACACAGTTGAGGCTAATAACCCTTTAGTATAAAGTTTATTACTTGACTTAGTGGATTAGTGATTTCACAAATTATGGTATTATGGTTATGTTGTATATATATTATTGGACCCACGGTCGTGATGACGAAGTTAGTTGAACTCTGGGTGAGTGATTTATCCTTATAAAGAATGTGGCCATAGTTTATGGATGCTTAGACTCTTATAATTGTATTGTTTGGATACTGGTGATGGCATGCATATATTCAGTACATTCACACTCACTTAGTGGTACGATTCCAACTAAGAACATGGTTTTCTACTATTTTTCTAAAAAGGGATTTATTTCCACTTTTCACTTTTAAAATGAATTCTTTCATAACGCGAATCATACCACCTAAATGGATGATTTATGAGCTTTGAAATTAAAAATAATATTTTAGAGATTTGACTAAGATAGATTCAAATCCATGGTTTGATTACTACTATTTACTCTGGTTGGGAGAGGTTTTGACACTTTCCATACTATTATATTGTTTAGTCTTGGAGATAACCCTAGGCAATGAAATTACCTACACTCTTTTAAACGTGGTTCGAGTTCGTGCATTTATCATATATATATATATATACATCTTTGAAGTATTGGGTGGTGTAGATTGGTGAGGATGATTATTATTATTGGAAATCCTAAATCGATACTAGGTTGGTGTATATGGGTACTCCCGAACCCACTAAGGGCCCCTTTGTATGTGAGCCATCGTGCCGGAGGAGAGAGGTTATCATAGTTTCTATCCTTTGTGAGCCTTGGAGTCAGAGGAGGTGTATACACTGGGTTACTTTATGGCACATGGATTGGTTGCGGTATTATGGATTTATTTTTTTCATTCTTGAATACGCATTGACTATCACTAGTATGTTGTTGATTTTTATATTTATCAACCTTATAGGAGGTTACATCAATAAGGGTGTTGACACCCAGTTTTGACCACCAAATACTCCTTTTAGGCTACTATATTATCGAAATTATTAATTTTAAATATTAATCTTTTTTACACATTATTCTTATATCAAACAGATATTGAAGCATATTTAATTTTTAGCTAATGTTATATCCAATTGATGACAATTATAGCCAAATTGATATCAATTTTGAGCTTAAATTGAAGGTCAATCTTTTAACCCCTTTTTAAATTCTTTTAATCTCAACCATGGATCAAGATTGATCCAACGGCAGAGATCACCTCCCCCATTCTTTCCTTTTAAACTCAAAACAAAACCCTAATCCTATTCTCTCTAAAAAAGTTACATAGCCTCCCCCTTCTTTCTCTCTCTTCTCTCCCTTCCATTCTCTCTAAATAGAATCAATGTCGGCACCACCTTTTCCACCACCAGTGCAACTATGGTCGGTGAGGCCTCCCCTCTCCCTATACCCTCTTTTTCTCTCTCTTTGTTGCCCACCGATGAAACGAGCCACCATCATCAACAACCCTTTTCATCACCGCCAAAACTCCTTTCAGCTGGTGGCAACAACCACTGTTCCACTAGCGGATCCAACCAAAACCTACCAGATGCCTCGCTACCTCCGAGCTTAATTCATATATGCTGGAAAAATCCAAGTTCACGATGGATCTCAAAATCCGTCCAAGGATTATTCTTTATTTAATTTTATATCAATTTAATATTATCATCATTTCCTCATTCTTCCTTGATGGATTATTAGATATGAAATTAAGGTAATACTATGTTTGAATTTTGATATAATGTCGTGTTTATTTGCCTTCTAATTAACATATGCAAAATCCCTAATTTTTGCTATCTTTGCTTAAACTTTAATTTCTTAAATGCTACATATCAATTTGCATTAATATCAGTCTGGTTAGTTTCTACTTAATATAATTTTGCATGGAAAACACATGTGACAATTCGAGGATTTCTCTGTGAATCATTAATAAGGCTAATATGTGCACATTTTGAATATTTAGTTATGATCCTGTACAATTTTGATTCTACTTGATTTGAGAAAAGCATCTCATTAATTGATTTTTGATTTTTTCTTGCCCTTACTTGGTTGATAGATATCCCCTCACACGTTAAGTAAATTTAAATATCCTCTTCTTGATTTCCTTTAATAAGTAGGAGGATCTCTTTTTACTTGTTCTATTTATGAAAATTTCAAATGTTATAATTTGACAAACCCTTATTTGTTTATTTATGGAAACTATAGCATGATTGGTGGAAAAAATTGATTTACCTCATCCATTTAAGGGAACAATCCCCTTAATTGATTCATTAAATATTATTCTTCCTTCATTATTGGGATTGTTAACATCCATCCTCACTATATTAACTCACCATTCTCCTTCTCTAAAGGGACAGACTTCTCCTCCGCTATTACTCTTTCCATTTTCTCTAAAAAAACTTTAAGTTCTTTGGAACTTTGGATTTCAAAGAAACATCGGTCTTGTCCTTGCTCCAATTTCTTTGGGTTCTATAGTTATTGCTTTATGACTAGTCAATTAGTCTCTATCGATTCATTCTTTTCTTATTCTATAGTATTTGTGATAGCAAAGCATAGAAAGCATGTCTATAGGAACTAATTTGAAATAATTATGTTGTGGTTGCTTGCTATGCCTTTGTTTGTTTGTTCCTCTATTTAAGATCATGTGTTGGTATATTTGAGTTTTCTTTTGTGCTTTCCTCACTATTTTAGTTTGGATCTAACATGTATCATTAAGTGGTGTTTTGGGATTGCAAGAGTCGCCGGGGGGTTTAATAGGGACTATATTATTCCTTTCTAATTTAGTTGCTATTTATATATATATATTGGTCTATAATATTATTGTATAAACACTGATGTAATAATGAATTATGGGACTGCTCAGGGGAGGGAATTTATGAATCGCGTAGGCAAACACAACCTAGGTATATGTGCTTTATGTGCTATGTGATCATCTAGGCAAACCTTATCATAGGATCAACAAAAAATTCATTTAATCACCTAGAAATCATGATTTTAGGAGTTATTAACATTTGACTTTATAAATTATGTTTGAATATGTAAACTTAATTCACAACCGGTTTAATTACCTTCGACATGTTTGGTAGAGTTTTGGCGTATTATAATGACATTTTTTGCATTTTAAATAACGTTCTCAAAAAGTAAGTTTTAATTTTCAGCATTCAACATGATATTTTCATCATTTTGAATAATATTTTTAGCACACCGTAATTAAATTTTTGCATTTTATGCCACATTTCAACACATTAATTTACTTTTACTAGCACCTAAGAATCATTTTCAGCATCCGATTTATTTTCCAACATTAAAAATATATTTCCAACATGTTAATGGACTTTCCAGTATTAAAAAAAATATCGGTAATAATTTTCAACTTGTAATTTTCGTTTCCTTCACTGTCATTAGTTTACAACAGTTCGCAAAATAAATTAATGAGTATCAGTCACCAATATATTTACTTGGACATATTTTTAACAAATTTACAACACTATTTTGAAATGGCTTAACAATTATCTTTTGTCAACAAATGATTTTGTGACACCTAGATACCATGTTTTTAGGCTTAACTAAACAAAAACAAGTAACTATTTGTCTTAACATGTCCATCACCTTAACCATTCTTTAATAACCAAAAGGCTAACTTGGGACTATTATGTGCTACGTGATGTCCTATTTGTTCTGCGCTTTGAGTCCTACTAGGAAACATAATTTTGTTTGTCTATACAACAAATCCAAATTAGCAAAGCTCAATGCCTATTGGGTGATAAGCGGGACGATAGACATTCTAGAGGCGTTAGTTTTATCCCTTTTTAGTGCATCTTTAGGTTAACAACCACCCTGGATGGAGTGGGGCGGGTTGTCATTCGAAAGTGATGATATCGAATATATATTACATGACGTATCACATTGTCACTTGTCTAAGAATCCGGCTAGTGGGTCTGATAATGATTAACAAGTTGGGGTTCTGATCCGAATGAAATCAAAAACATTTCCTTGGTTCGACTTTTTTATTTTATTCTTTTATTTTATCTACATATCTATTTGGAGTAGTTAGTTTATTTAAGCAGTCCCCTTTGCTATAATTTGTGTCATTCTCGCTTTTATTGTTCTTTTATTAATTCTTGTGTTGTTTACCACTTAAGTAATTATCAAATAGGAATAACCAAATAATATGTTTGTTCATTAATTTCCTTATCACTTTGTTAACATTAAGTTAATAATGAAAGAAGTGACCTTTACTTGATCATATTGAATCCCCAAGTAAAATACGAATTCGGTCGTAAAACACCTTTGTGGACCTCGAAAGGAGCCTAACACTTTTTTGTGGTAATTTGAACTCTTACCCAAATTTCTGGTGAACTAAGACAAACAACAAAATAGGTTCGTAGTTATCCTTGACCGGTGCCCTAACACACCTTAATACATTAGGTGGCGACTCTTCACATTCACCCTTAAACAATTCCAAAAAGAGTTATTCACATCGAATCTCAATTTTTGCAAGAAAAATAGGGTACAATAGAATAACGACTATGCTGGGGATCTTAGAATTCTAGCCATTACCAGTTTGTGTTTTATGTGGGATTCTATTATTTGTCGGAATTTTATTTTGATGATTGTGTTTTTTTGTGATTATTGTTTGTTTGACATCTTGATTTATTTTCTACATTTACGTCCTTATCCTTTCCCTTTTATATTGTTTTTCATATTTCTCCATGCCTATCCCTCCTTCTTCTCTCTTTTGTTGGATATGTGTTTCAATATTTATTTTGTTTTATGTTGCTAAGCATGTTATTGTATTTTTGCTATGTGCTACGTGTTTCTTCTTTATATAACTATCATTCCACTCATATTTTCCTCCACTTGGAACCTTCTTTAATTTTCTTTTCATGAATAATTATGTGGGTACACAGACGTTCTTTCCTAAAACACCCTTCGAGAAATGCCTTGTGGATCATTCGATCAGCAGTGCATCAATAGTCACAAGATTTCCCACTCTCGAGTATTCCACTCGAGGGAACCATGTCATAAACATACTCTTATCCTTTAGATTTTGGCTACATATTCCTTTTACTAAGGAATATGCGTCCCACTCAACCTAGGATGCCTTGGGACCCTTGATGCATTGCCTGTTAGTCTCATTAAAAGTCTAAATAGGTTCACGACCCCATAAGTATGTATAATATTATCTGCTATATGTTGCATTTCTATGTATGTCTTGATATTTTACCTATCCTATTGTTTTCGTTCTTGTCTTAGTCACTCCTAACATTTCGTGTTCCTCACTTTAGATCTCTTTACTCCTAAAATTCTTGTCATGTTAGGTCCCTATAATACGCTCTTAGGCCTATTTAAAATTTCCCCTGAATCTATCCTCCTGACTCATCCATTAGTATGTTAATTCCCCCTAGGTCCAACTCTTGCTTTGATAAAGAGTTTCAGTCTCATTCACAATCTCTTAGTGCAACTTATCATTTTAGGATATCCTCTTCCTAATGATTCTAACATTTAGATACTACTGTCCTACCATGATTCTTGGACATTAATATTATCATATTTATGTCGTACTCTAGCTTTCACAATCTCTAAGTTACATAGAGCTCTCATAACTTCTATTTACTCCAGATGAGCATAACTCATTATTTTCAAATGAGTAGAATACTTATTCTAGATTCCTGTGCATGCTCTTTGTTTCTAATCATAAGTCCTTTCTTCTATGGTTGACTAGAGTTGAACATCAAAAATGGCCAGTCAAGCAATGTTTATCAATCTTGTCAATAGAAAAGCTGAGCATGAAAGCTCGGTGTTGCATCAAAACAAAGTTATTTCGAGCATCAAAAAGATAGAAAGAAGAATAGAGAGAATTTGTGGAATAATGACTGATCTTTGAGGTTCAGTTGAGATGCCACCAGGTTTTCCAGAGCTTCTATCTAAAACAGACGTTAGCACTCCCATCCACACCACAAAGTCTCCTATATTGACAACTTTTAATATACCTGATCGAGATATACACATGCCCCCAAGTCTGTATTCAATTGCATTGCTAAAGGCACTTCGTGGGATGACAGATATGAGTAAAGAGAAGGAGACGGAAGGACTGGTTCCTAACCATGAGGCAGGATCATCTCAACAGCCCAGAATGAATTAGCCATCCAAATCGAGGAAAAAAGACAAGAAGAGAATCGATGGTTTGAACTTTATATTATATGATGGGTCAGGAAACCCTTAATCCCATTTAAAGGTGTACCTTGATAGACTAGCAGTTGTAGGTAAAAGTGATGGCCTTAAGAAGAAGCTCTTTCCCAGTTCACTTACTGGTACTGTATTGATGCGGTAAGCAGAGAAAGACACTAGCTAGTGGGACTCTTGGAACAATTTGGAAAGTGACTTTATTAGGCGGCTCAACAATAAGCTTAAGAGGAAGCTCACAGTTGAGACTGATTTGGTTGAGTCATAGTTCAGAGACACGGGGAAGATGATCACCGATGAGACATCCAAACCTCCAAAGCCTAAAGTAGGCGTACCCCGCCCTCAACTAATATGATACCCAGCTCCAGAAATAATTCCAACATCCAATTATGTCCAAGCCTATTATCCCCAATCCTTCATAAAATATCCTTCACAGGCTGTTTGGTACCCACCTTCATTTATTTGTCCAACATCAAACTACCTTCTAAAGTCTTATCAAAACCCACCAACAAATCAATAATTCAGTCAATCTACCAACCTCAACATAAGATTTAGAAAAATACACCAAAATAGTACACTTCTCTAGGTGAACACATAGAACAGTTTGTATGAACAACTCAAGGAGGCGGGTTACATCACACCTATTGCTGTCATACCTTGTGATCCTAAGTTTCAACGGTATCGTCCTGATCAAATTTTTGCCTATCAGTCTGGGATGAAAGGGCATCCTACTAGGGCATGTTTTGCCTTGAAGAACATGATCCAGAAGTTGATTGACACTAAGGCGATAAGTGTGATGGAGACAAATTTGGGTGAAAATTGATTTCTTAAGCTTAAATTGCAATGATTCGACATTGGTGTAGAGAATATCATGTTTATTCACCGCTTTACATCCTCCAACATTTGAAATTCCTTTAAATTTTTTAATTTGTGGTTTTTTTTCTTATTTTTGTACTGTGAACTACGGTCGACGTGATTCCCCTATATGAGGGATACATTGGTGCTCATTTAATGAGTTCGGTCTCATCATAATAAAATCATCTTTTTTCCTATTTTGTCCTTTTCTATATGGAGTTGGATGAATCAATAATGTGATGTATGAATCAACAAATCTGATGGTCAACAAAAGTTGACCTTGTTCATTTCGTATCTTCTTATCTTCTTTACAATTGCAATTTTAATTTCAATATCATGTTCTATTACTATCTTATTTCGTGTGTTAAGAGCGTAAATTATTACGCCTAGATCACCTATTAAGTCTTAGTCTTCATCCTAGAATGCCTTTTATTTTATATTTATTATGTTTTGAACCTATGCGTTATGTGGTAATTTTTGTCTGTCTTGGTTATTTTATTTAAAGGTTGTCTAGTATTTTAACATCAAACTCAAGTGAGAATCTACAATATGAAAAATATGCTCAAATCCGAAAAGGTTTCACTCCTTTTTCCTGACCTAATACAAAACACCATGCCTTTTTATCCTCGCCTTATGTACACACCCTCTTAATCTTATGCCAATGAGAGAGTTGATTTAGATGCACGCTATCAAAGGATTCATTCCCTAGAGAAAATATTGGATGAGAACTACATTCTAAAGGCATTTATGACTTGGTATGAGAAATTGTGTCTACACCTAAAAGTTGGTTTACCTCCAGGATACAAAGTTCCAAAGTTTAACATGTTTGATAGGTGTGAAGATTCAATCACACATATAAAGGACTACTGTGGAAGACTAGTTGGCATAGGATATATTAAGGCTCTTCTGATGAGATTATTTGTTCAAAGCCAATCAGGAATGGAGCTCACCCGGTTCTCCCAAAAAAATTTCGACAAATGGCATAATTAGGAAGAATTGGCTCAAGGTTTTGTAGTAATATAATTTTAACATCAATACCGGTCCAACAATGTGGGATTTACTTGAGGTAAAAAGAATGGACCATGAATCTTTTGAGGAGTATATAATACGGTGGTGTTTAGAAGCTTCTAATATACATCCTTTCGTACCTAAAGAGGAGTTGGTCTCAAATTTTCTCAGATCACTAGATACAATATGGTAGTCGCAGTTTCGAGAGTCTAATTTCAATTGGAAAAAAATTAGAATACAAAATTTGAGTAGGGAGAATTATTTATATTTCTACAAAGTTGGCCACTTTTCAAACACCAAAGAGTCCATCCGAGGAAGGAAAAGAGGATTCATCACCTTCCAAACCTCAGACACAGGGTTATTAGAATTATGATGCGATTCATGCTGTTTTTCGTTCTCATGGGGCACATATTGAGCCTTATGACTCATAATATTCTCAAAGAAAGGCTTGTCAGATCACCTCCTACACTATCCAACAAGATCAAAGACATTCATGAAAGAAGCATAAAGTGCATCACATGAATTGATGTGTAATTCTTTCCTATTTCAATTCACCATTTTCATTTTACTTGCCTTATGGCTAATGGCATTTTTCTTATTTTCTCTACCTTTCTTTGTACTCATGAACTACGTTCGACCTGACTTCCAATTTGGATATGTAGGCAACCCACTCTGATTTCAGTCTTAATATAATAAAACCTTTTTTCTTCCCTCTATTTCCAATTTTTACACCTCCAAAGTGTCAAGCTAATAGGAAAAACTCTTAAGCATATAAAGGAAGATTGCAATTGAGGTCATGAAGTTCAAGTGTAGGACAACTATTTCTCTTAGACTAAGGGCATTCTAGATATTTTTCCTCTTACCCAACTTGAGACCCACGTTGTATAACCTCATTAGGGTGTCATTATCACTCAGAAACACATCAAAGTAACTTCGTAACACTCTCAAATTCCTTAAGTTTAAGAACACTTAGGTTTTTTAAGAGGTTGGTCAGTTAGGGTTTTCAGGAGTGATTTCTCTTTGTACATCTTACTATTTCAGGTATGTGACTCTTCCCGTGTTATTAATTTATTAAAAAGCATATGTATTAAAGTTTTTTTTGTATGGAATTATTTTTGTTTTGAAAACAAAAATTGTGGGTTTTGAATGCTTATTGTTGAACAATGTTTTCCCATAAATTAATTATGACTATTCATGCTTTAAAGATGTTTTTGAACTTATGGGTGCATGTGTATGGTAAATGAACGAGGGCATTGTGATTTTCCCAAACTTGTAGCTTTTGAAGTGGTTATGACCCCAATCCCATAGTGTGAAATTGGTTTGAGTTTAAGAAAGGTAGGAATTTGTAAAATTAAACTAGTCTTGAACTATTGCATGATATAAAGAGGTATTTGAAGCACAATGGTCTGATTTAATAAACAAATAAAGTTGGTGTCCCCCACCTTGTATTAATGAACAAAGGGAGTTGTTTTCCCCAAGTAAATTGAAATTATTTTGGCATATTGTTATTGCCTTGAAAGTGTAGTTTGTATGACGATATCAACAATGAATGCCTTAATGTAAAATGTGGTTCATGATTGGGATTGTGTGGCAAATAATTTAAATGGGCTCTAATAAGAGTTGTGTAGCTGAGTTGTAAAAGTGGTGGTTCAGCGAGGTTCGATTCCCTCTTATTATAATTATTCCATGATTAAGAAGGTTCGATTCCCCTATAAATCATTATGTGATCGGGTTCTTAAGTCACCTTAGTATGTGTTGTGAGGTTCAAGTCTCCCGTGTGCATATATGTAACATTATTCTAAGGTTCATGCGGCTACACGGTCTAGGGCCCGACCAGGGGGTAACAGATGGGCCCTATATAGCCCATGGGTACTATTATATGACATTTGAGCTACACAATCTAGGTTAAGATTTAAAAGTGCATGCTAAACCTTATTACCTATCCCAACATGAAATATATATATATTTACATATGGTTATGTGCATTGGATGACTTGGTTTGAATTAATGACATTATTTTATCTTTATCCCTAACTTACATACTAGAGTTCACCTCTCTAACCATATCTGGATATTGTATCCCCACATGATGCATGATTCGGCCATACTTTTACTTCTTCTACTCAGTAATTGTGGATTGATTAAGAGTCAACTTGAAATGATGAGCCTTCATACTTTGGAAGGCTCCATTTCAAGATTATGTTTTCTTTTGAGCTATAGACTTTTAGATAATATTTTTGGCTATAGTCGGGGGCATATCCCAACACTCTATTAATATTCAGTTTAGAAGAGGGTATGTCAGAATTTTGTTCACATGGGGTGGTTTGGTTGTTTGGTTTAGTTATACATATATCATAATATGTTTTATTTCAAGTTCTTTTATCTTGTTATATGTTTGAAATTCATTTAACATGGGTGTAAGGGGTTTATGGTTTGGGTGTTGGGGGTGGTCTTCGGTCCTTGTTGGATTTAAGATACTTGTCACAACCAGGCCCTGGTTCGAGTCATAGTTAGGTGGTATCATAGCCTAGGTTCATGGTCAACCGGGTGTCTAAATATCCATGTCGAGTAGAGTCTTTTTTATTGGTGTGTAGCGTGTAACATTTATAAAGAAGAGGCATTTAGGAATGTTTTCCTTTAGTGTTATCTTATTTCAAGTTGTAGAGTTTAAGGTCTCAAAATCTTCTTTAATTCCTATTTGTTCGCTTTTCATATCATGCCTCCCAAATGATTTAAAGCTCATGGAAACTTATCTGTCCCACTTAAGGATAATGCTGATAGGACACGTCTTGCTTATAAGGTACATACCCAGAGGAGGGTTCCATATCCTAATTGCCTTTTTGGAGTTCCACCAGTTTCCTCTAGTACTTCTCAAGCTCCTCAGACTGATGTGTCGAATGTGGAATTTCGTCAGTCTCTTCATATGTTGGCTCAGTTAGTAGCTTCTCAGTCTTAGCATGTAGCTTCTATTACTTTATCTTCTAAGGCCACAAGGGTTGGATAGTTTATAAGGTTGAGTCCTCTAACTTTTACTGCTGTTAAGGTTGAGAAGGATCCTTAAGGTTTTATAGATAATATGGAGAAGATCTCTTGGGTTATGCATGCTTCGAATGCCGAGGGTACGAAATTCACTGCCTATCAACTGAAGGATCTAAGATACTAATGGTATGAGGAATATAAATAGTCTAGGGGAGATGATGTCGAATCCATACTATGGCATGATTTTTCTAGTGCTTTTCTAGACTACTTCTTTCCTTAGCAGTTGAAGGAGGCAAAAGCAGAAGAGTTTGTTAATCTGAAGCAAGGCAATATGAAGGTCAAAGAGTATGCCTTAAAATTAGTTGTCCCAGTATTCGCCTGATTCGTTGTCCCAGTATTCTCCTGAGTTAGTGTCTAGTATGACGTCTAGAATAAGGAAATTTACTTTTAGGTTGTCCCGTTATTTGATTCTAGAGAGTAAGGTTGCCTTGTTGAACAAGGATATGGACATCTACAGATTGGTTGTGTATATGCAGCAGGTTGAGAAAGAGAAGAAGAGCCAGGCAGATATTGGGGAAAGGCAGAGTAAGAAGTTTAGATTTTTTAATTAGGATAGAGGTTAGTAATAGAGTGGTAGAGATGATAGAAAGTGGTCTACGAAGAAGTGAGGGAGTTTTGGTTCCTGCTCTATGACTAGTACTCCTTATTTGAGGTCATTGGGTGATCGTTATTCTCAATATGATAGTGGATTTAGGGAACAGGGTGCCCAATCTCAGACTGGTGGGGCTCAGTCAGCTCCATCATATCTTACTTGTAGATTCTGCAGGCTGGTATACCATGGGTTTTGTGTAGAGAAGAGGAACAAGTGTTTTAAATATAGTTAGATTGGTTCGTTGCAGAGGGATTATACATTTAAGGTTGCTTCAAGGGCAAATAAGATTCTTTTTTCCACTTCATCAGCTCCTGCATCTAGGGTGTTGCTTTTACTTCTGATACTGGCACTGGCCGAAATCGCTTGTATGATTTTTTTACCCCCAAGACTCTAAGGTATCTCCCGATGTCGTCACTGGTTTATTACAACTCTTTTTTTGTGATGTGTATTACTAGCTTAATTCGGTGTCTACTCTTTTTTATGTGACCCCATTTGTCTTTGTTTATTTTTGTTTTAATACCAAGTGTATCCCTAACCCCTTTTCTATTTATACCTCGGTGGATGACTCTGTGGTTGCTAGAAGAGTCGATAAGGGTTGTGTGGTATCTATTGGTGGCAGAGAAACTCTAGTAGATTTGATTGAGTTATACATGGTTGATTTTGATGTCATATTAAGGATGGACTGGTTGCCCTCTTGCTATGACTTCTTAGATTGTCGAACCCATAAGGTCATACTTAAATTCCCTAGTGATCCAGTCATTGAGTGGGAAGAGGGGTCTCTAGTGCCTAAGGGAAGATTTATATCATATCTTAGAGATTGGAAGTTGACTTCCAAAGTATGTCTTTATCACTTAGTCTGGGTTAAAGATTCTAGCTTAGAGGGTCCTTTCTTATAATCTGTTCCATGTTTAATGAATTCCCTAAGGTTTTTCCTAATGATCTTCCTGGTATCTATCCTAATAAGGAGATTGATTTAAGGATTGACCTTGTTTAGGACATTTGTCTGATCTCTATACCTCCTTATAGAATGGTTTTGACTAAGTTAAAAGAGCTTAAGGAGTAGTTGAAAGACCTCATTGACAAGGGTTTTATCTATCCTAGTGTCTCTGTAAGGTTCTCCTATTTTGTTGGTGCGTAAGAAGAATGGTTCCCTTCGGATGTATATCGATTATTATCAATTGAATAAGGTTATGGTAAAGAATAAGTACCTTCTTCCTCAAATTGATGATTTTTTTGACCATCTTCAGGGTCCTAGATATTTCTCTAAGATTGATCTTCAGTTGAGTTATTATCAGCTAAAGATTAGGGGGGTGGATATCCCTAAGATTGCCTAGTATGGTCGACATGAGTTCCTAGTTATGTCTTTTGGTTTGACAAATGCCCCAGTGGTATTTATGGATCTCATGAATTGGGTGTTCTGCCATTTCATGGATTTGTTCATCATATGTTCATTGATGATATTTTGGTATACTCTAGGAGTGTGGCGGATTATGCCGACCATCTCCATATTGTTTTGCAGACCTTAAAAGACCACAATGCTAAGTTTTCAAAGTGCGAGTTCTGGTTGGAAGTTGTTACTTTTCTGGGTCATGTCATTTCTAGTGAAGGGATCACGGTGGATCTGTAGAAAGTTACAGTGGTTAAGAAGTGGCCTAGGCCCATGACTCCAACTAATATTCAGAGCTCTTTAGTTTAGCTAGTTACTATAGGAGGTTTATGCAGAGTTTCTAGACTATAGATACCCCGCTGACTAAGTTTACCCAAAAAAAGTTGAAGTTCTTATGGTCTAATACTTGTGAGGGTAGTTTTGAGAAGCTGAAAGACAAGTTGACTTCAGCTTTAGTTTTGACCCTGCCCAAGGGTAATGATGGATTCGTGGCTTATTACGATATGTCCCATGTGGGACTTGGATATGTGCTGATGCAGCATGGTAGGGTGGTGGCCTATGATTCTAGGTGGTTAAAAATACATGAGAGGAATTTTTTGACTCATGACTTGGAGTTGTTGGATATGGTGTTTGCATTGAAGA
Source organism: Capsicum annuum (assembly GCF_002878395.1). Classification (NCBI taxonomy): domain Eukaryota; kingdom Viridiplantae; phylum Streptophyta; class Magnoliopsida; order Solanales; family Solanaceae; genus Capsicum; species Capsicum annuum. Next base: position 103,779,830 of record NC_061113.1, on the reverse strand, counting down.
ATTGGAGTTACTATTTGTATAGAGTCCATGTAGATATCTTTTCTGATCACAAAAGCCTGCAATATGTGTTCACCTAGAAGAAGTTGAATCTAGGCAAAAGAGGTGGCTTGAGTTGCTGAAAAACTACAACATGAGTCTCCACTACCACCCAGGTAAAGCTAATGTGGTTGTTGATGCCCTTAGCATGTTATCCATGAGGAGTCTAGCTTATATAGATGAGGATAAGTAGGAGTTGGTAAAAGATATTCACTATTTGGCTAGCCTTTGAGTTCGTCTCTTAGACTCTGAGGATGGTGGTATTTTAATGCAAGAGATGGCAAAGTCATTCCTTGTTGCTGAAATAAAGGAGAAGCAAGTACGCGATCATTTCTTAATAAAGATTAAGGGAGATGTGGAACAACAAAATATTGTAGCTTTTGATATGGGTGGCGATGGTGTCTTGAGGTACCAAGAAAGATTATGTGTTCCTGATATAGATGGGTTACGAGCGAGGATCTTTGATAAGGCTCATGAGTTGCATTATGCTATGCATCCTGGTTTAATAAATATGTATCATGATCTTAAGGACATTTGTTGGTGGATTAATATGAAACTAGATGTCGCCAATTTTATGGCTAAATACATAGTGTGTTAACAAGTGAAGGTCGAGCACTTACGGCCTAAAGAGTTGTGTCAAGAAATTGAGTTGCCTGTGTGGAAGTGGAAAGTGATTAATATGGATTTTGTTATCGATCTTCCTCAATCTCGGAATCAATATGATTTGATTTGGGTCATCATGGATAGGATGACTAAATAAGCTCACTTCTTGCTAGTAAGGACTAATTATTTGGCTGATGATTATGCAAAGTGGTTCCTCCAAGAGATTGTAAAGTTGCATAGGGATCCTGTTTCTATCATGTCAGATATGGTACTCAGTTCTCATCACACTTTTGGCATTTATTTCAGAGAGGTTTGGGAATTAAGGTGAGCCTTAGTACTGCTTTTCGCCCGCAGATGGATGGGCAAGCAAAAAAAACTATTTAGACATTGGAAGATATGCTTCGAGCTTACGTGATTGACTATGGTGGTAGTTGAGTTGATCATTTTCCTGTTATTGAGTTTGCATACAATAATAGCTACCACTCAAGTATTGGGATGGCTTCGTTTGAGGTATTGCATGGTAGGGGGTGTAGATTCCTATTTGATGGTTTGAGGTTGGTGAGGCAAAGATGTTTGACCCGGATTTGGTTCACCAAGCCATGGAGAGAGTGAAGGTGATTTGGGATAGAATTAAAACTACCCAAAATTGCAAAAAGTCCTATGCATATACGAGGAATAGAGAGTTAGAGCTTGAGGTTGGTGATTGGGTATTCTTGAAGGTGCCTTCCATGAAGAGAGTAATGCAGTTTGGGAAGAAGGGAAAGCTCAATCCTCGGTATGTCAACCCAAAATTTATCTTAAAGAGGGTTGGTAGCGTTGCATATGAGTTGGAGTTGCCTCCTAGTTTAATCTCTATTCATCCGGTGTTTCATGTTTTGATATGGAGGAAGTGCGTGGGTGATCCTTCATCTATTGTTTCTTTAGAGGAGGTGGGTATTTTGGATTCGTTATCTAATGAGAAAGTCCCAGTTGAAATTTTGGATCGACAAGTTCATTTGCTATGAACAAAGGATGTAGCTTTGATGAAGGTTCTATGGAAGAACCACAAGGTTGAAGAGGCTACTTGGGAGGCTAAATAGGACATAAGTCCAAGTATCCATTCTTGTTTCCCATTTCGGATAATCATTCTTAAGGTACATATATTCCTTAGCATCTTTGTTTTCTATCTTTTTAAAAGTTTGCGTAGAGGTATGTGGAATCAATTCGTGCTAATAAATGCCTTGTCCCATTATTCGAGGATGAATGATCTAAGTAGGCGAGAATTGTAATACCTCAAATTTTTGGCCTTTGGAACTTTCTTGAGATTGAGATCACTGCCTTGGTAAGGACTCACTCTATGAGTCGTAGGGTGTCCGAATGACTCATTGGGATAAGTCATAATTAAATCAGTAAGTTTGTGGCTTGATTCTGCTCTGAGTATGAGTGGCTCACTAAGATTCTTAAGGATATGTCATGATCCATTAGATGTAATCGTAGGGTATCCAGTGTAAGTCCCAATATGGGTTCTGTGACGACTACGACTGGACCCTATGAGTTGTAGGGTCCCATTATGAGTGGTGCCATTGTGTCGTAGGATAACAGTGTAGGGTGCCTTAGTTTTACTAACTTGGTTAGGACTCATGGTGATGAGTCATAAAGAGTGGCTACGAGTCAAGGGTTGACTCGTAGTCAAAGACGACCCTTTTTTAGCCTTTAAGTTAAGGGCTTCTATACATTTTTCCTTTTACCCAACTTGAAACCCATATCTTATATCCTTACTAGGATGTCATTAGCACTCATAAACACGTCAAAGTAACTTCTCAACAGTTTTAAATTCATCATGGTCAAGAACACTTAGGGTTTTCAAGAGGTTGGTAAATTAAGGCTTTCAAGGGTGATTTCTCTCGGTACATTTTACTATTTAAGGTATGTGACTCTTTCCTCATTGTTAATTTGTGATAAAATCATACGTATTAAAGTGTTGTTCACATGGATTTTTTTTGGTTTTGAAAATAAGGGTTGTGGTTTTTGAATGCTTATTGTTGTACAATGTTTTCCCATGATTTAATTATGATTATTCATGCTTTAAATATGATTTTGAACTTATGGGTGCATGGGTATTGTGAATGAACTAAGAAATTGGGGTTTTCCCAAACTTGTGGCTTTTGCAGTGGTTATGACCCCAACCCCATAGTGTGAAATTGGTTTTGAGTTATGAGGATGGTGGGAATTTGTATAATTGAACTAGTCTTTACTATTGCATGATATAAAGAGGTATTTGAAACACAATGATCTGATTTAATGAACAAAGAGAGACAGTGTACCCCACTTTATATTTATGAACAAAGGGAGTTGTTTTCCCTAAGTAAATGGAAAATTATTTTGGCATGTTGTTATTGCCTTGCAAGTGTAGCTGGTATGACGATACCAACAATGTATGACTTAATGTGAAGTGTGGTTCATGATTAGGATTATGTGATAAATGTTTTAACTAGGCTCTAATAAGGGTTGTGTAGCTGAGTCGTGAATGTGGAGGTTCGGGTGATCGACACTTGAAACAACATTTGTCGATGAGGGTGTCAAAGTGAATAGAGAGGTTCATGTCCCCCTTATTATTATTATTCCATGTTTAGGGAGGTTCGAGTCCCCCATAAATCATTACATGATCGGGTGCTTAAGTCACCTTAGTATATGCTGGGAGGTTCGAGTGCCCCATTCGCATATATATATATATATATATATATATATATTTGCATATAGTTATGTGCATTGGATAACTTGATTTGAATTGACGATATTATTTTATCTTTATCCCGAGTTACATGCTAGAGTTCACCCTGCTAACCATATTCGGATGCTGTATGCCCATGCGATATAGGATTTGGCCATATTTCTACTTCTCCTGTTTAGTGATTGTAGATTGATCGAAAGTTGACTTGAAGTGGTAAGCTTCCATGCTTTGAAAGGCTACATTTCAGAATTATGTTTTTCTTTTGAGTTATAGACTATTGGATACGATTTTTGGCTATAGTCGGGGGCATGTCCCGACACTTTATTGATATTCGGATTGGTAGAGGCTTTGTCGGAATACTGTGGACTTGGGATGGTTTGCTTATTGGTTGGTTTGGTTATCACATATCATAATATCTTTAATTTCAAGTTCTCTTATCTTGTTATATGTTTGGAATTCATCCGACATGGGTGTAAGATGGTCTATGATTTGGATGTTGGGGGTGGTCTCTGGTCGTTGTTGGACTTAAGATACCCGTCAAAACCAAGCCCTGGTTTAAGCCATGTCAGCGGTCCATCGAGCAGTTCTCAAGACAGAGATGGGTTTGTTGGTGTTTAACAAGGTTCCTTTTTGATTTCAGAGTATTTAATCAGGTTTTTGATTGAAAAAACATACTCCTGTGCTATATCCTTTAGGGCATGATATTGTGCGTGGATTTATTAAAGGATTATCTACGCCATTCTATATGGCATCGGAGCATTTGATAGTAGCTAATTCGTCCTTTTTTCAGGTTATTGACCATGCAAGGGCCACAGAGAGAGCATATATTGAGAATTATGGAGGTGGCAGTAAGAGGCAATGTCATTAGTGAAGTGTTATTGGTATTTTATCCGAGAGTAGAGATCCTTCAAGTCAAAATTAGCTTCATTTACAATCTGTCTATTCCACACAGGTAGTGTCTCAGGATATAGGTGGCTATCAGATCTTTCTTGGCAATCAAATTTAATGTCACCAAATTACACCTCCAAGAAAACATAAAGTGGTCCTTTGTCAAATATTAGAACCCAACCAAGTTGGGGTCAATCAGACAAGGAATAAGTCAAAAATCTATCATGAGGATTCTTGTAACTGGAAATTGCAGAAAGTAGAAATTTGTTTTGTAAAATTAATAGTAATAGTAATAGTGTTGGGCAGTTAGGGTTGTTAATATGAGACGATCACTAGTATTGTGTTCCCCCTGACTTCAGAACACCACCGACTGGTTTTGCTTGTCAAACTATCTTGATGCCTTGCATGAAAAATATAAAAAGTTTATATCACCTAAGCATCTCTCGACCTTGGTTTGGGTAAATTTCACTCATCTCCTCTCGGTCTCAGAGTGTCGCAGTACTAACCCTTGTTTTATGATATCAGATTAAGTATCGACTATCAGTATCAAGTTAATTAGATGAAGGTTGATAGATTCAAATTATTTTTGTGATTGTTTTTTCTAATCTACATCTCTCTCGAGCAAGTACCGAATACAAGCTAGTTCCTAATATTTACAACCATCAAGAAAGCAATCATGTAACGCCCCAAAATTTGGGTCCCGAGATGTCACACGGTGCTTAGGGGAACAAGTGACCCCAAGCTTACCCTCCTACTGGCTTAATTCGTAAACAACTGGATAAAATGCTTAAATCTATATAAAATCAGCGAAAATATAGAACTTCTCTGAACTTGATCAATATAAACATGAACTTTACAAGATTACAACTCTACTTTTACCAAACGAAACTGAAACTGAATACATCAACTTATACTGACTGTCTATGAAGCCTCTACTGGTACTAACTTTAGATATTTGGGTCATAATCCCATACTTGGCCTCTGGCCCACAATCATCAATATCAATCCTATGGTGGCACATAGTTTTGGAGAAATACCACATTTCCCGCTCGGTGCTAAATACTTCTTCCAGACTCGGCTCAGAACGCATTGGGAAATCCACCTTAATCAATATCAATTCATGGGTCTATCATGAAGACCAAAATAATAATATATCTCATCGGTAAATCATATATAACTGTGGATTCCTAACTCGACTCAAAATCAAAAAATCTTTCTCAACATCAAGATGTATCAATTCATTTAGTCATGGCAACATCAATAACTTTGAGGAAATATCAAGACTCATTATAACAACTCAATCTTATGAATCAATATACTCAATAATCCAATTTGTCATAAGGAAGCTTAAAACTTGACACATGTCTTGAAAGCACTTGAAATACCAACTCATGGTAGAACATGAAATTCACAATATTAAATATCAAGTCATAATTTGGAAATTGTAAAATAGTCATGTATCAAAAACTTCAAGATAACATCATAGAACTCATTCTTAACTTTCGAGCTCAAATATATATATATATATATATATATATATATATATATATATATATATTCAATAATCAAACTTCTCGTAGAAAAACTTAAATCATGAATCTTATCTCAAATCATTTGGAAATCATCAATTCATAATAACAATATTCAACTCATGGCATAAGTTCTCAATTTAAGAAATAAAATGATGAAATAGTCATGTGTATCAATCTTGAATAGCTCAACTATCATAAATCATTAATAAAGTAATTTGAGTGTAAATCCACTTTGCAAAATCATGGATTTCAATAGTAGAAATTGAATCTTTGGGCATAAGAACGAAAGAAGTGTTCGTGTTCAAACCCCACATACCTTGGATCATGGATTTAAGATGAACAAGCTTGATTGGGAACTCTTCTTCACACTTTTGAGCTAAGTTTATTGATGCCTTTGACTTGAAAAATTTGATTCTTGGACAACTTGGTGAAATCTTTGGAAGATTCTTAAATTTCTTGAAGAAGATTTGATTTAGAATTTTAGAAGAAAACCCTATTTTCTTGATCTTTTTCTTGGAAGAGAATGAGAGATGATGAAGGTTTTCTCCACTACTAGTATATATATAGAGGCTAAAAATGAGTGGAAAAGAACAAAATACCCTTTTAAAAACATCCTTGAGTTGTTGGAAAAATATACTTGACGCCATCCGTGACAGACCGTCAGGTTCGTGATAGGCCGTCACGAATGGTCGTCACAAAAAGGGGTCCAATTCTTGATTTTCTGCTCAGGGCTGATGGCGTTGTCTAAAATATCATCAGAATGTGACGACATTGTCAAAAATGGCATCATAAACATGACAGCCCGTCTGAACCATCGTCACCATTTTCCAGCTTGACATGCTGGAGTAAAATGGGTATAACTCTTTGCTCCGATATTGAATTTTGGCGAAATTGGTGTCGTTGGTAAGATAATTAAATTATATATCTGTTGATAAGTCATGAGCTCAAAAATTCAAAGTATAATGAGAGATATGCTTGTTTGAAGTTGACTATACCAATATCCTTCCCAAGAATTCAATTGGTAAGGAATGTTTTGATTTGCCAATCGTTAGGACATCTTTAAGGCCTTAATACACACCAGCTTTGATTAGAAAACAACCAAAGCACTATAATTTATTTCTGAAGAGCTTGATTCATGGTTTCACTATTGGTTAGAGTTTTGGGAAATTACAAAATGGCTCTAACTTCCTCACCGGGTGTCCGATTCGGGTGAATCTTATGTCGATGGAAAGCTTATCCAATTCTCCACATGATAGAAAGTAGAATTTAGGGAAATACAACATGAGATAAACAATAATCAATTTGGAAGTCATCCATATTCACTTAAAAGATGGATTTAGGCTTAAGAAACGATCGGGGTATTACAATATTTCCCCTTGGAAACATTCATCCTCGAATGTTGCTTTTTGGCCAAGAATATAGAGAAAACTGAAGACACACAGCTGAAACAACTTGCTAATCTAAATCTGTATATTTCTAAATTTTGAAGTACTTCGTTGAATTTATAAACTTATGATGAGAGTAGCTATACAGCTGTATCCGAGACTGAAAAAGAATAGATAGAGGACAACTATAATTCTCGACTGAATCTAAGCTGATTTGCCTTCTTCCTATATTAAAGAGCGGGCTCATACTGAGAGTTTAGAATTCACTTGATGTTACAAGGGTGCAATCATACTCATAGATGGCGAAGAGATAATTTATGCAGGCATAGGTCATGAGAAACACGGATAAGACTACAGAATGGGTATTACATTGTCTGGACTAGAATACTTGGAAAACAAAGATTGTTAAATGAATGTTTACAGGCTGAATCACAATTGTATATCCGAATCTAAAATTGATGACTAATACACATATTGAACTGAATTCGTAGATTTTTGAGTACGAGCAACTACTTACCGGATTGCCCGTACTTATGAAACTTTGAGTGGTAAGACTAGACTAGTTCGAAAAAAAATAGAAGGCCATAGAAACCTATCTGCCAAATTTTAAAAACTGGATTGCTAGCTATGCAAACTGAATCGTACTAGATACTCAAACTTAAGTAGAGGATTTCTTCAACACCCTCCCAAGGAATTCGAATGGTCTGAAGGAGAAAAGAACTTTAGGCAAGATCTAAACAAGACATCTGAATCAGAGATCATAAAATTACCATCATCCCATAACTTGAAACCTAAACCTATGAATCATAAGTCAGGATAAAAGGACTAAGCTTCAAGCAAGGCAAATCCTTACTCTCAAACTCAACCACATTTCTCAAACACTCTCTCGACTATACTATACCCTTATGGTACTATATTTGATCGATTCAACTTACAATCCTCACATGACACCGATACTTCCATCTACTCATATCCCCTCGAACCAAACCCCCTCATCATCTTCATGCCTAACCTAGAACTATAAGATTTACCACATAACCCCATTATAAATTATGAGCACCCACAAATCTACATTCTTACAACCTCCCACTTCAAGAGTAATTCTCATTACTACTTCGATCACTCCAATCCACCTAGTACTATCCATTTATTGATGCGTAAGGCACCCATCCGCATGCACACAAACACGACATTTAAGCCTATATTCATACCCTACATACCTCTTATCAAGAAAGATTTCCATGCACTCACCTCAAGCACACCTGGCATAGTCCTAGCTAATCAAGTCCTACACAAACGCTTCACTCCAATATTCCTTCCAACTCATGGAATTACACAAAATGAATACACCACAATTTTCCCAATCATAACACATTAAACTTCAACTAACCATAACATATATCAAAGACTTAGCCTCAATCTTACTTTACCTTACCGTCTAGCTAAAGTTAGCATGCCACCCTATATCTTTTATAAGGAAATGTCTCCTCTCTTCCGACTAAACAACTATTCACCACCACTATCTTGGGTAAGGAAAGATAACTAAAAGATTAGAGCATGAGGATCTGACACATGAATAGATGCTATGAATAACTTGACACTCAATTGAGGCTTGAGGAATAGAGGATTTAACATCATACACCCATCAAAGAAATATGGACCAGGGATATGCATGATATAAATCTGAATTCTGATCATTAAAAATAGTACTTGAGCATATCACAAAGCTCGTGTACATAAGTCATGCGTTGCATGACCTAAATTGGGAATTCATAACTATAAAATGTGATTCCAACCGGTGAAAGGTCTGAGACTCTGCATTTCGGTAACTAAGTGAGGAGAGGATTCTTTATGGCATGCCTGGACATGAATCCTGATTATAGAATCAAAACGCAAAGCATGAATAAATATAGGAATGACTGAAAATACTAAAATAAGAATGGGTTGAGTAGTATCCCTTCTCACAGCTGTTCCACAACTTATTGGCATACCCACTAGAACTGACAACCTAACCTGGTTACTTGTTCTACTATCTCCCCCTTAGACTAAAGCCATCACGCTCCTTGACTCAATTATTAGGAACATCGTTCATTACCTAACTAGTCTTTCTCCACCTAGCAACTCCATGACACTTACTAATTACACCACATACAATGACCCTAGAAAAAAATAAAAAAATAAAGCAGCGCCATAGCACCTTGGGTAAAATTTCTCACCAAGAATGCAGAATCAAACTTAATTACAATACAACCAGACTTAAGCTCTTGCCTACACTATCCAAGCCTATTATATCACTTCCCTGTAACTAGTACCATTAACCAAGAAATCATCACATCCACCTTCATAGCCATCAATCATCCAAGCTTAATGCCTAGCGCTTAGCATAACTTACAACTCCACCCCCCACACACAATTCTCACTTGGAAACTATAAAATAAAACATCAATAAACACTAGTCCTCTTAAACCCCCTAATAACAATAATCGGTCATAATGATATGATCTCTCTCATTTATAATCCATCAATGCACCCTCTTTCTACTCATCATTACTATCTATCCTTCATACATAACTTAACATAGTTCATAACTCTCTAAGCCTCAACTTAACTTTCCTTTGCAATCTCAGAAGCACCTAAGTTAACAACACTCATCTACTAAGTATCCTCGTCCATAACCTATACTTTTCTTGTGCAACATACCGTTAACAACTCTTTCCATACCTTAAGCAAACTATTATTTAAATCCACTAATAACTCCTTCTCTTTTTCTTTCATGAGCTGATACACAAGAACAACATCACTTCATCACTAACTCGATCAAATGCAAAAGGCTCGGCTATACATACTTCCAATAAATCACACCTTCCACCTTTGTTGCCACTATACCTCTTAACCCAGTTCCAACTAGCACAAGGAAATAAGATACATAAAGAGTCACTAGTGAATCAAAATAGGCCTCACCCGGCTTTACTAGTCTTTGATTTCCAACATCATTACGATAACAAGAGTACGAGAGGTAGAAACTCTCCACACAATATTCGATAATCTAAGAATACATATCTTACTCTGTCTTAACTAAAAGAATCGTAAGGGAGAGGGCATAATATTGAACTTAGGAAACTCATAACACGTTGGTAAGCTCTTCTCAGGCTACTTTGTGAAACTTCTGAAATTTATTTCTTGTAAGTCTAAGGACATTGTCAGGGAAGAAAATTAAAACTTCCAGATCATATTATCTCAAGAACAGTACATAGATAAAGAAGTATAGATTATCATTATAGATTTTGAGAGGGAATCTGAAAGCACAACTAACTTGGGCTTATTGCACGATTCATAAGAAAGACATGATAAGACACTGATAGGATACTTTATAGCTCATTTAAAACTCTGTAACTATCTGTGGAGACTGTTTAAGAAAGTACTATCTGCAAAGAGTTGAGCTTGACTGTCTCTAATACCTCAAAAATAAGGCGGGGATGCCCTGAATAGAGGAACATAAGAATTAGCATAAGTTTCTCAAAGAACCTTTCTATAGCACGATCTAAGACTTGAAGGAATGGAGAACTTTTCTAAATATCTTGTAGTCTTTTGAAAAAAAGTACAGACATCTCCGTACCATTCCGCAAGACTCTACTGACACGACTTCATAGACACCCTAGGACACTTGAACTCTGTGCTCTGGTACCAAGTTTGTAACATCCCAAAATTTGGGTCCCGAGATGTCACACGGTGCTTAGGGGCACAAGTGACCCTAAGCTAATCCTATTATTGGATTAATTCATAAACAACTGGATAAAATGCTTAAATCTATATAAAATTAGTGAAAATATAGAATTTCTCTAAACTTGATCAATATAAACATGAACTGTACAAGATTACAACTCTACTTTTACCAAATGAAACTGAAATTGAATACATCAACTTCTACTGACTATCTATAAAGCCTCTACTGGTACTGACTTTAGATAGCCGGGTCATGTCTACCAACTATCTAAGATCAATAAGACTAAAATAAGAAAAATAGAATACTTATCGAACTGTATAACCAACTCAAGCCCTCGAATCAAAAGGACTCGTCACCTGCTGAATGGGAGCGGCGGACTGACTGAATGCGGTATCTGCGCTACAACTTGCACCTACATTATAAGACTCTGTAGCATATAGAAATATATGAGGGTTAGTACTTTAAGAAATGTACTGAGTATGTGGAGGTTCAATGCAACGTTATAAATAATATCTTAAATGATTATGAAAATCATGCATGCCGACGATAACAACTTTCTTTGCTTGAATTAACTGAAATATATTCCTTGTAAATCATCAATAATAGTACACGCATTATAAATCTCATAAATTATTATACTCTACTCAAACTCTTTAAATCATGATGTAAAGTGACTCGGTAACTCATGAAAGTTAGACTATTATGAACTTGGGAGTTTCTTATAACCGATATAACTACACCATATGAGCCACATGGAGTCCAACATTTTGCCCTCCTAAGGAGAGAACCCCACATTGGCGGGAGTGTCGTACTCCTGCCAAGGAGTACAATCTCAATTTCTCAATCACAATCCCATACTTGGCCTTTGGCCCACAATCATCAATATCAATCCTACGGTGGCACATAGTTTTGGAGAAATACCACATTTCCCGCTCGGTGCTAAATACTTCTCCCAGACTCGGCTCAGAATGCATTAGGAAATCCACCTTAATCAATATCTATTCATGGGTCTATCATGAAGACCAAAACAATAATATATCTTATCGATAAATCATATACAACTGTGGATTCCTAACTCAACTCAAAATCAAATAATATTTCTCAACATCAAGATTTATCAATTCATTTAGTCATGGCAACATCAATAACTTTGAGGAAATATCAAGACTCATTATAAAAATTCAATCTTATGAATCAATATACTCAATAATACAATTTGTCATAAGGAAGATTAAAGCTTGACACATGTCTTGAAAGCACTTGAAATACCAACTCATGGTAGAACATGAAATTCACAATATTAAATATCAAGTCAAAATTTGGAAATTGTAAAATAGTCATGTATCAAAAACTTCAAGAAAAAATCACAGAACTCATTCTTGACTCTTAAGCTCAAATATTTATATATATATATATATATATATATATTCAATAATCAAACTTCTCGTAGAAAATCTTAAATCATGAATCTTATCTCAAATCATTCGAAAATCATCAACTCATAATAACAATATTCAACTCATGGCATAAGTTCTCAATTTAAGAAATAAAATAATGAAATAGTCATGTGTATCAATCTTGAATAGCTCAACTATCATAAATCATTAATAAAGTAATTTGGGTGTAAACCCACTTTGCAAAATCATAGATTTCAATAGTAGAAATTGAATCTTCGGGCGCAAGAACGAAAGAAGTATTCTTGTTCAAACCCCACATGCCTTGGATTATGGATTTAAGATGAACAAGCTCAATTGGAAACTCTTCACACTTTTGAGCTAAGTTTCTTGGTGCCTTTGACTTGAAAAATTTGATTCTTGGACAACTTGGTAAAATCTTTGGAAGATTCTTAAATTTCTTGGAGAAGATTTGATTTAGGATTTTAGAAGAAAACCCTAGTTTCTTGATCTTTTCCTTGGAAGAGAATGAGAGATAATGAAGATTTTCTCCACTACTAGTATATATATAGAGGCTAAAAATGAGTGGAAAAGACCAAAATACCCTTTTAAAAACATCCTTGAGTTGCTGGAAAAATATACTTGATGCCATCCGTGACAGGCCGTCAGGTCCTTGATAGGCCGTCATGAATGATCGTCATAAAAAGGGATACAATTCTTGATTTTCTGCCCAGGTCTGACAAAATTATCAGAAATGTCATCAAAATGTGACGACGTCATCAAAAATGGCGCCAGAAATGTGGCAGCCCATCAGAACCGTCGTCACTATTTTCCAGCTTGACATGCTGGAGTAAAATGGGCATAACTCTTTGGTCCGATATCGGATTTTGGCAAAATTGGTATCATTGGAAAGATAGTTAAATTATATATCTTTTGATAGGTCATGATCTCAAATATTCCAAGTATGATAAGAGATATTCTTATTTGAAGTTTAATATACCAATATCCTTCCTAAGAATTCAATCGTTAAGGAATGTTTTGATTCGCCCAATCTTTTGGACATATTTAAGGCCTTAATACAAATTATCCTTGATTAGAAAACAACCAAAGAAATATAATTTATTTATCAAGAGCTTGATTCATGGTTGCACTATTGGTTAGAGTCTGGGAAATTATAAAATGGCTCTAACTTCCTCAACGGGTGTCCGATTCGGGTGAATCTTATGTCGATGGAAAGCTGATCCAATTATACATATGATTGAAAGTAGGATTTATAGAAATACAAAATGATATAAAAAATAATTAATTCAGAAGTCATCCATATTCACTCAAAAGATGGATTTAGGCTTAAGAAACAATCGGGGTATTACAAATCAAAGCAAAGAAAATCTCAATACATGCAAGAGCACCTTTCAAGAATGAATTTACACTTAGAATACTTTGTTAATCATCAGGGTTCCCATGATCCTAGTTATGGTGTTTATCTACTCATGGTTGTAAGAAAAAACATAGATTCCATAAATGGAAGCATAATGATGAACTTACGATGAATAAGAATGAAAACCCCAAATCTTAAATTTATTGTAAACCCTAAAAACTAAGAATCATATTTCCAATATCAATGCTGTATCTAAGAACCCAAAACAGTGTGAAAAGAGTATAAAGTGCGTAAGCTGATAATAAAACATCCAAAGTGTATTTATAGATATAAAAAGAAAACCTATCCTTAACAGTGTAGAAAACCAGAGTCGGCCCAACTCACGGTTTGTGGGTTGAGTCATAGGTACAACCCACAAATCGTGCCTTGTATCATGAAAATATAAGGCCCCACAAAGTTCCCTCGTAGTTTGAGCCGTAGGGAATTTCGAGTGAGGCGTGATTCTGGCCCTAAAAGATTGGGAAGTTTCTTCATAACTGAGTATTGTGTTAACCATATAGAATTTCTCTAATTTTTACTTTTTGTCACGTGGGAAATGTGATAAGATTTCCATCGATATAAGATTTTCCCAAATCCAACACTCGGGTAAGAAGTTATGGCTAATTTAAGCCTTAGTCGTAAAACTGCATCATTCGACTACCTAGTGCGTTACGGAGAGGGTTGATTTAACAATTGTCAATTTTAAGTGAAAACCCGTGATAGTGTCAAATCGTGGAGGAGTCCCAGGTCCCAACCAGTGGGAAAACACGATGGCTCTACATCGCGGAGTCTGCCAATTTTCCAATTGTCAAATTCCAGAGAGCCACCGCGATAAGTGGCATGTCGCGGAGGCCAATTGAATCGGGTTCCAGTTCAATTTTTCCAGTTTTGTATAGATGTTTAAAAGGGCACTTTGGACATTTTCCAAGCCTATAAAATCTCAGAAACACTAAATCAAAGTCATTTACAAGCATCTTATGAGTTTTTTCTCAAGTTTTCTATCAACATAAATCCTAAGTATCCAAAACCTCTTCCAAGAATCTCAAGAATCCATCATGGATTTCCTAAATTTAGTCAAGATTCAAGGCTCCCAAGTCAAGGACCTCAAGAACCCTCATTCTAGAGCACGAATAAAGTTCCAAAAGCGATAGTTCATCAAAAGCTTCTATTTTAAGGTATATGGGGGTTTTGAACAAAGGTAACCCTTTCACCCTTATGTCCAAAAGGATATTTACATCATGAAATTCTTGAAATATATGAGGTTATTACATGAATTTGAATTGGTTTTTTCACCCATTATTATTGAATGCATTATATTGATATTTCCCATGAATTAAGAGTCCAATGGCATGATTTCTACATGGTTTATTGAGTATTTATAGCTGGGTATAAACCCCATGATTTTACTCCTTGATAAGCTAATATTTGCATTGTTGAGATATTGAAGCATACGGCTATATTTAGATTTTGAGGTAATTTGCAGAAATTCCCAGATTTCCACATGATTTATGAATCTATGTGCTATATATTATGCTTTGGATAAGCTTTAACTTGAGATTGATTAATGGGTTGGTAAGCCCTATTTGAGACTTGTGAAATATGAACTCTTGTGCTATGAGCACCCATGTTTTGAGTATTTTGAGATGATTGAGATATGAATTGACCTAATGGTCCTTGATCTTTGAAATCCACTTCACGATATGAGATTATCGATTGGATTATTGGGTTCGTGGTGAACCATGTAATTATTCTAAAAGTGGATTTTTGTATGAGATAAGTACAGATAATCTAAAGGGAGTAGTATTTAGCACCGTGTCGGTAAGTTACTATGGTTTCTTACCCCAAAACTACCTGCCACCATAGGTTGGGCCAAAGGCCGAGCTTATGATGATTATGATTTAGCCTAAGGCCGAGTTTCGTTTAGTGATTACTAGACCTAGGTTATACTCTCTGGTATGATTATGACGCTCCTCCCCAACGTGGGGTCTCTTCTTTAAAAGGACAAAACATTGGACTCCATGTAGCTCACATGGTTTATGACAGTTACGAGAACCTCCCTTGACATTTAGACTTCGAGATCAAATACTTATTTTCTTTCCCTATAAGCTATTTTCCTAAATGGTTGAATTCCAAAGATGTTTCCCCAACTAAAGTATTTTCTTGATGTGAGTTATTTTCTAAATGAAAGCATCTTCCCTTGTTATAGTAATTTTTGTAAAGCCTTGAGATAATTTATTTCCATAAACTAGAATGCCTTTCCATTTGAGATGGAGTGATTTTCCTAAAGCTTGAGATGAGATATTTTCCTAAAGTGAATGAAATACCTTCAAGTATGTTTTCAAGTTATATGATTCTGAATTCAAAGTATATGAGTTCTAAATAGTTATAAAATGTTGAGAATCGAAGAAGTTTTACTATCCATGAAACTTATGTATGAGTTAAAAGTATTGTTTAAAGTCCCTTAGCCTTTGGGTATTGATAACAAGAGAAGATTTCGAATTTTAGATTAAACAATGATGACTCACGAGATTTTGTTACATGTCCCTATTCTACATAACTTATGAGCTTTATATTTTATACTTTTTTCAAGCTATGTGAGTCATCTCATAATGCATACATGATTTGTTTAAAGAAGATTGTTAACATTTTATTCATATGCATTCACCCCCGCATACTCAGTACATTCCAAGTACTGATCCACATATATGTCTATGTGCTACATTTTTTCATAATATAGGTTCAGGCGCTCAGTCCTAGCCTCGCTCGTGATTCTTTGAGTATCTTGACTATGTTTTCTACAGTGGTGAGTCCTCATAATTCGAGGACCGATCTTTAGATATTTACCATACTTGAGAGACTACATTTTATCTTTAGTTCATTTTGAGTCAGTTAGGGACGTGTCCCAACGGCTCTCTATATTTTGATTTGTAGAGGCTTATCAGACTAGTGTCAAACTTGTTATGTGTCAAGGGTTTGATATTGTGGTTTCGTTGAGATTTCTCTATATTGTGGTCTTATGGACCGAGTATCTTTTCCATAATTCCTTTCATATGATATGACTATGCTAGTGTTGAGTCCATTATTATCTTGAATTGAGTGTCATTGATGAAAATTAGCTCTAAGGGTTAGCTTGGGGCTACTCATAGCCTTAGGCATCGTGTGGGATCCTGGGAGATAATTTCGGGTCGTTACAAACTTGGTATCAAAGCCTATGATTTCTAAGAAGTCCTAGGGAGTCTGACAAGTTGCGTTGAGTAGAATATTGATCATCGGTGTGTAGTACGTACACCTATGAGCAAGAGGCTATGAGACATTTTAGGAAAAAGTTATTTCTTCTTTCAGATTCTATCGTGCCTAAAATTGTCCCTCTTATCTAATTATCCGTGCTCTTCTATTTTCAGAAAATGCATGCTCGAAGAGCGAATGTCCGTGGAAACAATGATGAGCAATCCCTACTATTTGATCATTTGAATGAGACAGTGTCCCATGCTGAGTTTAGAGTGGATTTTTAGGCATTAGCCCAAGCGATGATCACAAATATTTGAGCCAATAACTAGGCCCCAATTTCTAACCAGCAGGGTGGTGATGTAGCCACGGCTAGGATTCGTGACTTATGTGAATGAACCCACCTAAGTTCTATGGGTCAAAGATAAATAAGGACCCACAGTTGTACTTGAAGAGCTGAGGAAGATCATAGACGTGATGCATGTTTCAGAAGAAAAAATTGTTTAGTTGGTGTCCTATAGACTGAAAGACATTGCTTATGATTGGGTTGTGTCATGGAGGAAGGGTAGAGGTGAGAATTCCACTCCTATGACTTGGCAAGTTTTCCAAGGTACCTTCTTGGATTAGTTCTTTCCACTTGAGATGAGGGAGGAAAAGATTGAGGAGTTTATAAACTTGAGATAGGGCTTTATGACTATTAAGGAGTACTGTTTGATGTTCAATCAGTTGTCCAAGTACGCTCCTGATTTGATTTCTGATACCCGAGCTAGTATGAGTAAGTTTGTGATCGGTGTTTCTGGGATAGTACTGAAGTAGTGTAGGGCTGTGATGTTGTATAAGAATATAGATCTGGCTAGGTTGATGATGCATGCCTAACAAATAGAGGTGGATAAGATTAGAGAAAGAGATAGAATAAGGGGTAGCATGAGGCTGAGATCTTATCAGCATGATTTTAGCCAGCCTAGGTTCCATGGAGGGGACCGCCCACAGTTTCAGAGATGACCATCTATTCCAGTTCTTTCTTCATCTAGTGCTCCCACACCAAGAGGTAGGCCAAAGCAAGGAAGCAGGGCTTTCTTGTCTGGGCCGCAGAACAGTGTTGGTAACAGACCCCGTTATCCTTTTTGTGCTAAATATGGTAGGAATTACCTTAGGGAGCATTTCAGAGATGTGAGGGGTTGTTTTGGTTTTAGAAAGTAGGGCCACAGACTTAGAGATTATTGCCATACTAGACAGGGGAATAAAGATGCCCGACCTCAGGCACAGGCTGCTAGTGCACCAGCTTCAGTACTCCATCCCGCCCTTGCTCAGGGCGCTTCTTCTAGCATCGTTGGCGGTCAGTGCTAGAACAGGTTCTATGCTTTGCCACCTCATCAGGAGTAGGAGGACTCTGCTGATGTTGTTACTGGTATGCTCCATGTCTTTTGTCTTGATGTTTATGTGTTGTTGGATCTCGGGTCAAATCTCTCTTATGTGACCTACTTATGGCTGTGAATTTCAAAATGAGTCCTGAAAAGATTCTTGAGCCTTTCCTACTTTCTACACCAGTCGAAGAGTCATTTATTGTGAAATAAGTGTACGAAAATTGCCCTATTACTGTGCTTCGTAGGGTCATACTTACAGATTTGATAGAGTTAGACATGATAGATTTTGACCTTATTCTGGGTATGGATTGGCTTCATTTTTTTTATAAATCTATAGATTGTCATACCCGTGTGGTCAAGTTTTAGTTTCCTGATGAACCAGTGTTTGAGTGGTTAGGGTGTTCGGTATCTCCCAAGAGTCATTTTATCTGCTATGTCAAAGCCAGAAAGCTTATATCCAAAGGTTGCATCTACCACCTAGTTAGGTTCAAGGACACTAAGTATGAGACTCCAACCATCTAGTCGATTGATATTGTCAATGAGTTCCCCAATGTCTTTTCAGAAGATCTCCCAGGGGTACCTCCTGATAGAGAGATAGAATTCAGAATTAACCTTCTTCCCGACACTCAGCCTATTTCCATTTTTCCATATCGTATGGCACCTTCCAAGCTTAAGGAGTTGAAGTAGAAACTCAAAGATCTCATAGACAAAGGTTTTATTAGATCCAGTATTTCTCCTTGGGGAGCATCTATTTTATTCGTACAGAAGAAAGACGGATCTTTGCGTATGTGTATTGACTACCATCAACTAAACAAGGTCACAGTAAAAAATAAGTATCCTCTTTCGAGAATTGATGACCTGTTTGATCAGTTGCAAGGTGCAACTTAATTTTCCAAGATAGACCTTAGATCCGACTATCATCAACTTAAAGTAAGGGAATGTGATATTCTAAAGACAGCCTTCATGGACCTCATGAATTTAGTAGCAATACCTTGATACGTTCTTCATTGTCTTCATAGATGACATCCTTTTGTACTCCCGTGATAACAATAACCATACAGCTTATCTTAGAATTGTGTTGCAAGCTCTTAGAAATCACCTGTTGTTTGCCAAATTTAGTAAGTGTTAATTTTTACTAAGGTCTGTAGCCTTTTTGGGTCATGTTATTTCAGCCAAGGGTATTAGAGTTGATCCCAAAAAGACACAAACTATGAGAAACTGGCCTAGACCTATCTCTCTATTTGATAGTAGGAGTTTGTTGGGTTTAGCGGTATATTACCATAGTTTTGTTGAGGGTTTATCTTCCATTGCGTCTTCTATGACCCGGTTGACCCAAAAGAAGGTTAAATTCCAGTGGTCCGATTCCTGTAAGAAGAGTTTCCAGGAGTTGAAGACTCGACTCACTTCAGCCCCTGTGTTGACTTTGTCTGATAGTACTGATGGTTTTGTGGTGTATTGTGATGCCACTAGAGTTGGTTTGGGTTATGTGTTAATGCAAAGGGGTA
Organism: Capsicum annuum; assembly: GCF_002878395.1. Classification (NCBI taxonomy): domain Eukaryota; kingdom Viridiplantae; phylum Streptophyta; class Magnoliopsida; order Solanales; family Solanaceae; genus Capsicum; species Capsicum annuum. The sequence goes on along the minus strand of NC_061113.1, from coordinate 103,760,047 downwards.
AGGTTATAGCCTATGCCTCTAGACAGTTAGAGCTGCATGAAAGAAACTACCCAACCCATGATCTTGAGTTAGTTGCTATGGTTTTTGCTTTGAAAATTTAGAGACACTATCTTTATGGTGTCCATGTTGATGTGTTTACTGATCATAAAAGCCTGCAGTACGTGTTTACCCAGAAGGAGTTGAATATTAGGCAGAAGAGGTGGTTAGAGTTGTTGAAAGATTATGATATGAGTGTGTTGTATCACACGAGCAAGTCCAATGTGATGGCAGATGCCCTTAGCAGATTGCCCATGGGTAGCGTTGTGCATATTGAGGAAGGTAAGAGAGAGTTAGCTTATGATGTTCATTATCTGGCTAGGTTGGGTGTTAGATTGCTTGATTCAGTAGAAAGGAGTACGTTGGTGCAGAGTAGTTCTGAATCTTCTTTAGTTTCAGAAGTGAAGGAGAATTGGGATAGGGATCCTAGTTTGGTCAAACTAAAGGAGTCAGTGAAGGACCAAAGGTCGAGGTTTTCTTCCAAGGGGAAGATGGTGTGTTGAAGATGCATGGTAGGTTGTGTGTCCCGTGTGTTGATGATCTGAGGTGGAGGATTATAGGTGAAGCACATGGCGCTTTATTTCATTCATCCCGATACTACCAAGATGTATTGCGACTTGCGAGAAATCTATTGGTGGAATGGCATGAAGAAATACATCACCGAGTTTGTAGCAAAGTAGGCAACGTGTCAACAGGTTAAGGTAGAGCACCAAAGACCGGGTGGTGTGATGCAAGAGTTTAGTATAACCACTTGGAGGTGGGAGATAGTGAATATGGACTTTGTGACTGGGTTGATGATTTAGATATTTAGTTTGAGTTTGGACCCACTCAGACTCAGGCTTCTTTGGGCACATCAGACTTAAGACTTTAAATTTCCATCATGATAGGTGCACGCTTGATTTTCTATCTCTTGCTTTCGACTTGAATTGAATTTCAATTTTCATATCCATTGATGATTATATGCCTTGGTATTTTTATATTGTCGTTGTGTTCTTGTATAGAGTTTATAATTATGTGACTACCATCTTATATGATTTCTTTTAGTAATGGATAGAGTGGATCAGTGCTAATATTTTTCTAGGGGTGCAACATTTGGGTTCGAGTCCCATTTACCATGGCATATTGACCTTTGTATGATCCTAGAGTGGTACTTTTTATTGATTTTCATTTTTGTTGCCACGTATATTTCTATCATTTTTTTTATGTTGATTGATTCTTACTTGATAAATGACTAGACTAGCATTATCTAGTTAGAATTTCCTTCCTCGTGATTCTTGTTTTTCAGCCTAGGTGGCTAGCTTGCTGGGTTGGTTTTCTCTCTTTTAACAAGGTGAGGTTGGTCCTTTTCCATTTTTGTTAGCAATGTCAGATTGGTTATTGAGTGGGTTATGAAAGTAAAGGTAGTTTGGTCTTCCCTGGTTCTATTATGGTTCTAGAGTTGGCAATTTAGTTGTATTACCTATTTTTTGAATTTGGGATTCTAGGACTTACCTTAGAGTTTATTAAGATTTTAGCATTTACTATCCTTCTTAATATAGCCCATTCTAAGATTGACTAGTTTGAGATTTATTTTTTTAATTTGGCTTGTTCATCGCTTGGTAGTGGTCTTGATGTTGCTATTGGGAGGTCTTAGGATTGCCTTTTAGATTTGTGGGTTTCGTCTCCTGGTGATAGTTTTGATCTTGGTATTAGAGTGAAGTTGGATACTCTATTCTTGCTGTGATATAGTTCTTGTTCTAGTGGAGTCAAGGGAGGTGGAGATAGGTGATCTTTTCCTATAACCGCTTCTCAAGTTGGAAAATTAGGGATTTGTTATATTGATTTACCTATTTCATTATTTAATAGTGGTCTTGACCTTGGTATTCATGTCGAGACTGGTATTTTATTGTTCGGTGATATGATTCATAGTTTAATTAGGTTAAGGTTGTTTCATGGTGGATTCAAGAAATCCTTATTTTAGAATTTGTTCAACCTAATAAGACTTTGTGGAGCACTTCTCCTTAATGATATGTGCCTATAGGTATTTGGGTCTTTAGATGGAACTTTGGGTTGATTAGTTTCTAGCTAAGGTCGCTTTTCATTGAGTTTCTAGATTTTTGGTTATCACTATTATAGTTTGCAGACTTAGTGAATTATTGGGTATACTTTGATGATTCATGACCTTCAGTAGATGTGGAGTTAATTTCTTGAGCTTTCAGCTTGTGCTTTATCCTCCATTGTGAAATTTTTATTCAGCTACAGTTCTATTTTGTCTCTAGCATGAACCAATAAATATATGCTTGATTTTGGATAGAAAGGGTGAGTTAGGTATTTGCCCTTGGTTTAGACTTGTTGGATCAGGTTTGGAACCTTAAATCTTTTGAATGGAGGCTTGAGGGTTATGATAGATTTTGGGCATGTTGATGCTTACTTGTCTATAGGAATAGTTTGGATAGTTAAGACCAAATGGTTCAGCTTTGGTGTTGAGGTTTTAGTTGGGATTTTTAGAGCTTGGGAGAAGGCTTCATTTTAAAATTTGTGTTACTTGAGCATTGATTTATAGACTAGCTAAGCCTACTCTTCGTCTACCTATTCACCCTTTTTCATTTTAGATGGATTGTGGTCGATAGATGTTTAGAAGATAGTACGTTGGCACTTGGCAATGGTTTCTTCAACTTTAACCTTTATTTTTAGTTTTCATCAGAATTGTGGATTGTCTTCTTAGGAGAAGAAGTGTACTCGAGTTGGATTCAACATGGTTTCATCCTCAGTGGTGGGACATTTTGGAGGGGATCATTTGGTTCCTAGAGTTTGTTCTTTGGGCTCTTGACTATCAATTTTGAGGATTATTCGATCTCGCTATATCCTTGAAAGGAAATTGCAAGCTTTGACTATCTCCATTTGTGTATCAAGGTAGCACCTTATAGGATTATCTTATGCTTGTCATTATAGATTATCGAAATATCAGCTTTAGTTCTTCAAAGTTAGTGTAATGGAGTTGCACAGATAGGACTGGGGTGACATTTTGGGTGGATTAGAGTAGCTAGGAGGTTTGGAAAGAGAAAATATCAAAAACCATTATCATCACGCCGCACTACCAAATATGTCTTTTCTCCCTTTAATGTGCCTCTCCAAATAGCCTCGGACTAATGCTTAATTACTTTGTGTGGTATATATGTCATACTGTCATGGTTCTGGATGGAAAAACTATTGATATTCCATATCTATACAGAAAGAAAATTAAAATTAGTTTTGATATGTGTTTCATGAATATTTATGTCAAGTAATAATTTCATGAATTGACCAATTGACACATTCATGCAACTAAAGGAAATTCAAAGCCTAAAGGACAAGTTTTTTGCACATGCATGACCAAATTTAACATCTTTATTGTGCAAACAACAAATTCAAAAAGAATTAGATAGATAATAATGATTTAACGTAGGTTTAGGCTTAACAGGTTGGTAAGATAACAACAACATTTGTCAAATTACTAAGCTAAAAAGTTGATTAATAACATTAATACTACATACTTGTTTGTTAGGGATTGAAATAATTATATAAAAAAGTGATTAAAATATACCTTAAAGTGTAAAAATTTTTATGAAGACTTTGAAAAACAATAAGAACAAACACCTAAATAATATGAAAGAAGAGAATAAAATGGGTGAACAAACAAATAATGTGAATAAGAAATGAATGAAATGAGTGGTTTATAAAAGAAAATTATCAAGGTAAAGGACACATTTTACCTTGTAAGATAAAACAATCTTCCAAGCTTGCACTACAGTTGAAACAAATTTTTCACTAAATACTCCATCCGTTCATAAATACTTATTCACTTTTGATTCAACATATGCCTAAGAAACAATAAATAGATGAGTGATTTTACTAGACACCCTTTGTAGATAAGAAATTATTTGCTTTGAAAAAAGGCAATGAGTGAGGTATTGTATTTAATACCAAGGGTAAAATATCCATTGATTTCATAAACTAGACAAGTATTGTTGGACATTCCAAAATAAAAAAATGGATAAATAAAGATGGACTGAGGGAGTATATTGGTGTCATCTAATTCCCATCTCCCCCAACTTTTTCAGTCAAACGATAAGGTAAGTGACTCTATTTACATTGTAAGGTAAAATTATGGTTTTACCTTACACTTTGCCATGTAACTGACGATGTTAACTTTTAATTGACAAGATAAACACCTTGTCCTTTTTGAAAATTTTCCATTTCCATATGCCCTTTAGGAATTTTGAAAGAAAAAACTTGCCCTTTAGGCTCCAGACTCATGTATTTAAAGATTTAAAGAGAAAGAATGTAAATAAGGTATATCTATAATTTTTATTAAGTGAAAGAATTTTTAGTAATTTAGATATCTTAAGTGATTTTTGAAAATTTTTCTATTTTTTTTATTAATAATAGCCATTGCATTATTCACTAATATAATCAATATTTTTATTATCATATAGAAAGATGAGTTCAAGGACAACCAAGGGTAAAATTGCCTTTTCAACATTCATTAAACTCATTCGAAAAATATCCTCTCTTCTCCAAAATATTTCTAGAAACATCCACCATTTTTTGAAATAAAAAAATTTTCAACTTTCTTTAGTGCCATAATCATTGCTATATACAAGAGAGAATTTGACATTTTGATAATTCTCACATCAAATTTTTTTTGTCAATTTTATCCCTAATTTAAATTTTAATTATTCTACAAACTTTCATCCATTTTGATAAATTTGAACAATTATTTGGACTTATTAAATGCTACAAAAGTGATGATTCATAAAAAATGATAGTGACACCATAAAAATTATGGAAAGTGCTAAATGACCATAATTTTTTGGCCCAAATTTGATCACAATTGTGAAAAGACTTGGGGTTTTAAGCTGTAGGTGACAAAAGGGTTTTAAAATAAGATGTAGGTGACACAAGTCTTAATAATTGAGTGAAGGTGACAATTACTTTATTATAGATTAAGAAAGTTGGGAAAATTTCAAAATAACACACAAGTTTTTAAATTTACACTTTGATCCAAATGTTAGTTGATATAATGGGAAAGAAGGGGAAAATGGCATGATTCTCTCTCTTCTCATCCATTGTTGTCTTGCCTCTTTTTGTAATTGTTTTTGTTCATTGCTGCTGCTGCTTTATTCATCATCTTCTGCTTTATTATCATCATCTTATACTTCATTATCCTCTTCATATTCTTCTTGTTGACCATTTTTGTTAAGGTCAAATTTTGTTTCGTACATCACTTTCAAGTTTGGCATTTACTTGATAGGAGACTTTGGTAAGTCAAATTATGCTTTTTAGTTGAATTTGTCATCTGGGTAACTGCTAGTATGTTTTTTTTTTAACAATAGCTAGCACGCGAACATAAATGCAACATAAGAGCCATCTGTTTAAACAGATCCATCATTTGTTGCAGCAGATAGATGTTCTGTTGCAATATAAGACTCATATGTTGGATTCATGTTTATGGTTCTATAGTGCCCATAACATGAATCGAATAGATGGGTAATCTGTTGCACCAGATTAGTAATTTGTTCCAATAAACAATTAATCTGCTGCACCAGATTAGTAATCTGTTCTAATATACAAGTAATCTGTTGCAGAAGAATATTTATCTATTGCAACATATTGTAATTCGGTTGCAAAATGTGAATAATTTTTTCAAACAACACAATATAGCTCCTGTCATAAACCCAACAGATAACCCGTATGCTGATTTTTTGCTATTGATACTGGATTTAAATTATTCCTTAATCGTAGATATGTTTGTTAAGAAGAAGAAATAGACAGAATGTAATTTAAATAAAAATTAAAACGTCAAAGTGGATGAAACATAATTTTTTTATTAAACAAAAAAAATAAAAATACATAGGTAAAAGAAATAGTTCATATGTTGGGTTTATGTTTATAGTTCTATAGTGCCCGTAACATGAATTGAATAGATGGGTATTCTGTTGCGACATATTAGTAATCTGTTCCAACAGACAATTAATTTATCCCAATAAAATATTTATCTGTTGCAATATATTATAATTTTGTTCCAATAGATGAATAATCTATTTCAAATAACACATATAGCTCCTGTCACAAATCCAACAGATAATCGATATGTTGATCTCTTGCTATTGATACTGGATTCAAACTATTCCTTAATCGTAGACATGTTTGTTGAGAAAAATAAATAGACAGAATGAAAATTAAAACGTCAAAGTGGATGAAACATAAATTTTTTATTAAACAAAATAAATATAAATACATTTATACATAGATAATAGAAAAAAAATAATTTAATTATTATTATTATTATTATTATTATTATTATTGCTAGCTGGCCAATCTTCAACCGGTTGCAGCAGCGCCCTCCTCATCCTGCAGATCTACCGCAATATCCTTACACTGATAGTGGCCAACTCCCACTGTATGTTATGAACCTTCCTCTATAGTTCCCGCATGATGTCTCGTAAATTAACGACATTATACACTGGATCAGTCATATCTAGAACATACATAAATTAACAAAAATCGCAAAAATAAAACTGACAAAAAAAATTTGAAAGTAATACAATATATATTTATACAAAAAGCAAGAAAAAAACTTACCAAAGATAGGGAAAAGCTATCAAGTTCTTGAAGAGAAAGTAGTTGAAGGTGTAATATGAAAGACAACAGAAAGAAATAAATAGATATGTGGAGTAGAATGAACGAGTAAGGAGGAACCTATTTAAAGAGGATTGAATTTGAATGAGTTAGACAAAAAGACGTGACTGTTTACCTCCATTTATTAATTACATTCAAACTGGTGACTTTTTTTATTACTGTAGAAAGTTATAACTTAATTAGTTCTTCTCAGTAACCATTTTTATTAAGCTGTGGCAACAAATATATATCTGTTACATCCGATAACCTATCTGTGACAACAGATATACTATTTGCCGCAACAAATCTACAATCTGTTACATCAGATAATATATCTGTTACAACATTTATCTTTGTTAATAATCATCATATCTTAAATTTTAATTCAAATTTGGTGACTTTTTTATTATATAAATTAAAAAAAAATAAATTCAAAAACAAAAAGGTGCGACTGTTCACCTCCATTTATTAATTACATTCAAACTGATGACTTTTTGATTACCGTGGAAAGTTATGACTTGATAAGTTCTTTTTAGTAATCGTTTATATTGAGTTGTGGCAATAGATTATATATTTGTTACATCAGATAACCCATCTATGACAACAGATATATCATTTGTTGTAACAAATCGATAATCTGTTGGATCAGATAATCTATTTGTTGCACATATAAATTATCCTTTTTAATAATCATCATGTCTTTAATCCAAATTTGGTGACTTTTTTATTGTATAAATTAAAAAAAATAGATTTAAAAATAAATATGCCGAAGAGTCACTATCAGTTATTAAAATTAAATAATCATTCTTTTATGGTTATAAATTGTGTTTATTATTTATTTTCTTATTTTATAAACCGTTTTTCATAAGAAAAAAGTCATGACTAAAGACTTTTCACACTCTCAATAATAATAATAATAACTTTTTTTTTAATAATCGTCTATTGCAACATATGATCCATCTGTCGCAACAGATTAACCATCTGTTACAGCATATGGTTCATCCTTAGGTAGATCTGATATTAAAAAGAAAAATACATATGCTAAAAGGAAAAACATAACCTATTTATTATTACTACTATTATTATTATCATTATTATTATTATAAGTATTACTATTACTACTTTCATTGTCTTTATTATTACTACTATTATTATTATCATTATTATTATTATAAGTATTACTATTACTCCTTTCATTGTCTGAAGGACAATTTTCATCCAGAAGCAGTAGGACCATCCTCAGCCTTGCTCTGAAGTCGGCCAAATCCCTCTGGAGTTCATTATACTACCTTCGAAGTTTCCAAAAGGACACAATATAAATCTTCTTGTACGAATCTAGATCAGCCATATCTGGAAGTGTAGTAGTAGAATGAATGAGTAAGGGGGGACCTATTTATAAAAGAAGGAGTTAGTAAAAAAGCCACGAGTGTTCATCCCTTAAATAAATAAAACTGGCGACTTTTTGAATATGTAAATTAAGAAACAAATCTAAATAAACATTGTATCTTTGTATCTTTATTGTATTTTGGAAAGAAAAGAAAATTGCTTTAAAATAAATCTAACAGATTTGTAATCTATAGCAAAATACATTCTATTTGTTGGATAATTTACAAAATATTGAAACTATTGCAACAAATGCATATACCTATTTGATATTTACAATAGATAAGTCCTATGTCGAAATAGATTGATCATCGATCATAACAGATGTCTATAATTATTTGATAATTTAAATAAATGTGGCATCTGTTGCAACTTATTAGTCATCTGTTTTTTCAATTTAATCCATAGATGTGTTAGGAAGAATAAGGTGCTTGTAGATGGATGGATCCACTTTCATGTGTGGGAGTTAAGTATTACTGATAAGGTCATCAAAACAACACACACATAGTACAATATTTTTGTGAATGTAGTTTTTAACAAATTAGGCACTGATCATTCAAATAAGAATGCATTGTACAGTTAAGTTTGATAGGTTCAAATTGATAAGGCCGAGGGCCCTATGATGATGGTGTTGATACCCTGTTACAAATTACTGACTTTGTTGGTCATGTTTATGTGTATCAAGTTTTAAGAAGGGATCAATATTTGGTGTCATTACAGAGATCCAATAGCGATTGGACTTAACTTTAAGTGTGTATTAGACTATGAGAATGCCTTTGAAGCCTCACACTACATCAAATAAGAATGGAAAATCAATAGAAATTCTCCTGGCCCAAATTTATATGGAAGGGTTATTCGATAAGATGATTATACGCCAGAAGGAGCCAAAAAAGAATGCCTACAATGGAAAAGGGAGTTTATGAAAGATTATATCATCTCAGAGCTAATTGACGAGGAGAAATAGGGTAGAAAGGAACTTCTAGCAAATCTGGCCTATGAAACTAAATTAAAACATGAGAAATCTAAATCAAATACAAATATGAAAGTGTATCCAGTAATGTAAATCCTTCTGTTGTTTCTCTAAAAGAAAAAATAAGGTAGATGGACACTTTACTAGAAAGCAGCGTCTAGGTAGCATGGTCGGGATGATCATCTAGATAGAAAATAGTAGAAGACCAAAAAAGTAGCCTTGTAAGCATCGAGGGTTGAAATGACGTACAATAAGTCGATTAAAGTTGCACTAATAACAGATAAAATTAAAATAAGGAATCTAAGAGAAAGCTGTAATTTTTGAATTCTAAATTGCATCCCATGCCATCTTGTTTGTGGTTCCAATTAGGTACACTACTATTGACCTGATTGAAACCACAAAAAAGATTGAAAGGTAGATTGAATATCACTACTTCCTTAGAAATATGGATTAATTGATCGTGGTTTATAGACTTACTATGCTTTCAACATATCTTAGGGAAGATCAGATGCTTGTTGTAGTATGTGAATCCCGATAATTTTCAAGCTTGTCTCTAGCTTGCTGATTTGGTATTCAAACTTGTCGTTTCAGTCTTTGAAGTTGGTATAGAGTTGCTTGTCTTTTGTGAGTTCGATCAGGAACACTTTTTTCAAAGTTGTGGCATTGTAGAAGGCCTTCAAAACACTTTATTCAGAAGCCTTAAATGATACATGGAGGGTCTTTATGTTTGTTTTAGGTCAAAATATGTTGATGCACACTCAAGTAGTGGTCCCAACAATTGAAAAACTCACTTTTATCGAGATTTGCTTAATGCTGCTTGCTCAACCAACCTTCAAGGGATTTGATAACTTAATTAGCAAGGAGTTACATAATGTTTGATCTAAATTGACTCTACCAAGCCTATCAAACATTACGTAACTCCAGGCTCATTACCCTATCAAAACCTTTGCCCGAGTTAGTGCACAAATCAAAAGAGATTAATCTCTCAGCCTTTTTGCTGATCTCTCTTCTTCCATATAGAGGATAACATATCCGCCATGCAAAATTATACACCGTCGCCAGAAAGTCTTGCCACAACAAAAGTCTTGAGAAGACATGACTAGTAATCTCTCAATATCACTTTTATGACTTTCTTGACGTCTCTTGCAATTATATTGGAATGGACATAGCAAACAGTTGTTATTATTTTGGTTTGTCCATTCCAATATAATTGGAAGAGACATCAAGAAAGTCATAAAAGTTATATTAAGAGATTACTAGTTATGCCTCCTCAAGACTTCCGCTGTGGCAAGAATTTCTAGCGACGGTGTAGACTTTTGCATGACAGATATGTTGTCCTCTATATGGGAGAAGAGATATTAGTAGAGAGACTGAGATATTGAGATCATTTGATTTGTGCACTAACTCGGGCAAAGGTTTTTGATAGGGTAATGAGCTTGGAGTTATGTAACATTTGATAGGCTTGGTATAGTTAGTTTAGATCAAACATTACGTAACTTTTTGCTAATTATTTTATCAAATACCTTGAAGTTGGTTAAGAAAGATACCTTGAGAAACACTTGATAAAAGTGAGCTATTCAACTGTTGGGACAACTGCTTGAGTGTGCATCAACACATTTTGACCTAAAACAAATATTGCGACCCTCCATGTATCATTTAAGGCTTCTGAATAAAGTGTTCTGAAGGCCTTCTACAATTTCACAACTTTAAAAAAGTGTTCTTGATTGATCTCACAGAAGACCAGAAACTCTATACCAACTTCAAAGACGGAAACAATAAGCTTGAATACCAAATTGGCAAGCTGGAGGCAAGCTTGAAAATTATCGGGATTCACATACTACAACAAGCATCTTATCTTTTCTAAGATATGTTTAAATCATGCTAAGGCTAGAAAACACAATAAATTATATCCTTATTGCTAAGGAAGTAGTGATACTCAGTCTACCTTTTAATCTTATTTGTGGTTTCAATCAGGTCAACAACAGTAGACCAAATCGAGATCACAAACAAGAAGGCATAAGATACAATTTAAAATTCAGAAATTATAGCCTTCTCTTAGATTCTTTATTTTTGCTGCAGTTGTTATTGGCATAAGTTTTCTCTACTTACTGTACATTATTTCAACCCTCGATGCTTGCGAGGTTGCTTTCATAGTCTTCTACTATTTTCTATTTAGGTGATCATCCCGACCACGCAACCTAGTCACATCTCCCTAGCAAAGTGTCCATCTATACTATTTTTTTCAGAGAAACAACAAATGGATTTACATTGCTGATACACTTTTATATTTGCACTTGATTATGATTTCTCATGTTCTAATTCAGTTTCATCTGCTAGATTTGCTAGAAGTTCCTTTCTACCCTATTTCTTCTTTTCAATTATCTCTCAGATGATATAGTTTTTCATCAAGTCCCCTTTTCCTGCATAGGTATTCTCTTACCACACCTTCTGATATATAATCATCACCCTTAGCAACCCAACCATATATTGGTTTTTTTTCTTGTTAGATATAGTGCTAGGCTTCGAAGGCCTTCACAGATCCAATGCACCCTAAAAGTTAGTCCAATTACGATTGAATTTCTTTACAGTGACATCAAAACTAGATCCCTTCATAATGCTTGACACATAAACATGAGTAACAACCGACATTAAATCTTAATAGGGTATCAGAACCATATCCATAGTCCCTCATCCTTATCAGTTCGGACCTATTAAACTTATCTGTAAAATTGTAGATATCTTATTTGAATGATCAATGACTAAATGGTAAAAATAACATTTACAAAATCAGTGTACTCTATGCGTGTTTTCACGATACCTCCCACATATAAAGTGGTTTTATTTACAAGCAGCTTATTTCTCTAAACTTATCTTTACTGTAGCCTCTTGTGTTGGTCGGGCAAAAGTTCATCAACTTTCAGTTCCTTATATCTACAAAGAAGAAAAAAAATTAATATCAAACAAGAGAAGAATAAAAAAGAACATTATCTTTCTGTTATAACAGATGTGGAGTCTATTGGAATACATCAAACCAACCTTACTAGTGGTTTGATTTGTTCCAACAATTGCTTCATCTATTGCGACATCAACAACAACATAAACTACAAAGAAATGACAAATAAAAAATATCAACAATATTATTTGATCCAACACCATCAACATCATCAACAACAAACAAGCAACATCCTTTGTTCCAACACCATCAACAACACCACACAATAAGTTTCAACAACACCAACCCCACCACCAACATTAATAACAACATCAACAGCAAAGAAACAAACAAAATACAGGTTGTAGTAGTAGGGTCTGACTTGGTATTTGATACTTTAGAGAAAATTTAGTTGATCAGGGAAAGACTTAAGACAGCTCAGAGCCGATAGAAATCATACGGATATGTGCGCAGAAAGGATCTCGAGTTTGAGATTGAGGATTTTATGTATTTAAAAATATCTCCTATGTAAGGAGTACAGAGGTTTGGCAAGAAGGAGAAACTCAGTCCTTGATATGTCGGTCCTTACCGAATTCTAAGCCATTTTGGAAAGGTAGCTTATGAGCTTAAGTTACCGTCAGACTTAGGTTTAGTGTACCCAGTGTTTCATGTCTCCTTGCTTAAGAAATATATAGGTGACCCAGCAGTCATAGTCACTATAGAGGGCATATATATTCAGAATAGCCTCTCTTATGAAAAGATCCCAGTTAAAATTCTTGATTATCAGATTGTCAGACTAAGGAACAAAGAGGTCCTTCTAGTCAAAGTTCTTTGGCAGAATCAGTCCGTTGAGGGAGATCTTGGGAAGAAGAAGCAGGCATGTGGACCAAGTATCCTCACCTCTTTTCTGAAAACTCAGACTCAACCCAAGGTAACAATTTTCCATTAAATTACTCAGTCTCATGTTTAGATATAGCTACCAACTTTGTATCAATTAACGTGGCATACTCAGTCATGCATTTGGGAATCAGTTCAGTCATGTACTCATACTTCAGACATGTATGTACAGTATATAAGCTCAGCTTATCAGTAATCCTAGTCATGCATTCATGAATTATGTTCAACTATGTACTCTTGCATCAGATATGCATATTTAGTATGATAATTCAATATATCTGTAATTTTAGTAATGAAATCATGCTTTAGTTGTGCATGACCAGTGTCTAAATCTAGTCATCAGTATCCCAGTTTAATCAGTCTCATTCAAGGATGAATATTCCTAAGGGGGAGATATTGTAACACCCCACAAAATCCTAAGCTCAACGCAGTCTTTTAAGATTGCTAAGGGGTCCTAAACTTGGAAAAATTTTAGCGAAGTATTCAAACTTAGTATTATTTTTGCCTTCATAAGTTGGAAACACTATTTTATGAATATTATAACCTTAAAGTATCGATCTTTAGATTGATTCATGATTAAGAATGTTAGTAGGTGTTCCCAAACGAGTTTCAAATTTTTTGGACCTTGTTTAGACCATGTTTAAGTGACTAAAACAGTGAGTTGATGTGATCTCAATGCATCGCATCATCCATAGCATTGACATTTAATTTTTTCCTCAGCTCAGCTCAAGAACAAAAACCCTAGGTGATTGAATTCTAATTCTAGGCTCAAGATTCTACCGTTAATCTTCAAGAATTTAGCAACCAAGGTATGTCAGGTATTCATCCAAGGGTTCCTTCCACACTTGGAGTCCAAGAAGCTCTTTTAAACTTCAACTAGCTTGATTTAATACTTTCCATAATTTGGATTCAAGTGTATTCATGATTATAATGTTGATTGGATTTCTATTCCATGATTAAGTGCAAGATTTATGTAAAAACAACTATCATACGAATTCATGTTAAAGCCTTGAAATTGTGATGCTAAAGTGTTGATTAGTGCTATGTGCTTATATAATGTCTTCCAAGTGTTTGATGAGTTGTTCATGAGATTTAACTAATAAAATTATGTCATGATAGCATGTATTCAAGTTCATGTCATGCAAGTGTTTGCTAGAAGGTCCCAATGAATAAATGATGATCAAGTAGTTATTTATCATGTTTCGAGATTGTGCCATGTCTTATAATTTATGCTATTGAGTCCTGAGCATATTTAATACCCGATAATTTAGCTGATTAACTAGTGCCATGGTCAGTCTTAGGATAGTATCAGTCATGTCACAACCAGTAGTACTCTCATTCAGTTACAAAACTCAGGAAAAACTCAATATCAGTATAGTCCAGTTCAGGCCTCAATAAATTCAGCCAATTAACAAAATTCAGTAGTATTTCATTAGTCAATGAAACTCAATAAACTCAGTAAACTCGGTCCAGTTCAATTAGACAGTATAATCAGTAACAATTCAGTCAAGCCTAGTATGAACTATAAATTAGTTCAGTGTCTATTCAGTTAGGAGTAGGATTCAACACCGAGTTAACCCAGGGATGGGGATATTCCTGCCTGTAGAGGGTTTGATCCTTAGTAGCAATCCCTGTGTTACAAAACTACATAGCAAGTATAGGTTGAGATATCTTCCTCTCAGATATTATGACGGTTGATACATCTCATTCAAGTTTTTCCTGCAAGTGAAGGTTGACGAAATAGCTTTCTATAAGAGAGGGTTAAATCACAACTAGTCTTTACCTATGGCATGGTATTAGCACCCTTCCAACTGGGGTTACAGGTTTGACCCTAATTTATTTAGAAGAGGCATGTAGGTTAGATAATTATCTCCTGTAGTCTCAGTCTCAGTACAAAACTAAGTTCAGTTATATAGATTTAGGACTATCAGACACAGTTACTCCGTTCTATACAGAACTTAGTATAGTTTTACAGAATTAAGACCATCAGATACAGTCATCCAGTTATCAGTAATTCATTATCAGTATACTCAGGTATCAGTTAATTAGTATTCAGACTTAGTACCCATTATTATCACGATCTTAGTTACAGTATACGTATTCATGCATGTACTCCCATTCGGTTATATTTATGTCATTCAGTCATTATTGTTCATGCATATGAACCCATGCATTTTAGCCTAGCTCACTTAGCATACTAGTACATTCAAAGTACTGATGCATACTTTTCTTTTGCGTTATGATGTCTTATATCATAGGTTCAGATGCATGGGCTCATTATCATCCCTAGCAGTTATAGATTTTCAGTAGTCAGAGTTAGTGATGAGTCCTCATTATTCGAGAACATTATTATTATTTCAGCATTTAAGTTTTATTTTAGTAGCCGGAGTTAGTTGGGGACTTGTCCCATCATCTCTATATTTCAGATAGTTTAGAGGCTTTTCAGACTAGAGTATTTCCTGACAGATATTTTAGTTTTGGTATTGTTATATCGTATTTAGTTTTATTTTAGTATTGAACCTTATGGCATATTTTCCACCTAATTTTCATATATTGTAGTATTATTATTTAGTTGTTGCAGCAGGTACCAGCCATGGGTTAGCTTATGGTCCATTGAGATTATAAGCACCGTGTAGCATCCGGGGTACAGACTCAGGGCGTTATATCTAGTGAATTCTTGAGTATTATTTTGTAGTTTGTGCCATTTAGCAGATATGGATTTTATTGCTTGTGCTTTTAACCAGTGGTTTATTCTTTGTTGTGATTTTGTTCTTTAGTTATGTTTTGGTTTTGGCTTTTGAGGTTATGACATGTTTGGAGTGTGGATGATTACACATTATCATGATTGTCTTGGGTAGTGGAGATCGAGCAGTTTAACCTTGGTGTCAAGAGTTCAGCTTTGACTAATAGAGCTTGGGTGAAGCCTTTATTTTCAAATTAGTCTCAAATGGGATATTATTTGTAGGCTAGCTAAGCATACTTTACATGTAACTATTTGGTCTTCTTTATTTTAGATATATTGCTGGTGATAGGTGCTTAGATCATAATCCATTGGCACAGTGTTGGTTCCTTCATCTTTGTCCTCATGTTTTAGGCTTTGTTAGTTTTTTTGGATGATTTACTCAGTGGGAGTAGTATGTTTGAGTTGGATTTATCATTGCTTATTCCTCACTTGGTGGAATAACTTGTAGTGGATTATTCTGTGGTGAGTGTGTGTGCTTTGAACTTTTGTCTTCCACTATTGAGGTTCATCCAGACTAGTTACCATTGGCATATATTACGGACCTTAGTTATCTCTATTTGTGTGCCCATTTAGCTCCTAAGGGGCTTATTCTCATTCTTTCCATTGTAGATTTTTAGTAAATTGACTTTAGTTCTTCATGGTTAGGGTGATCGAGTCACACGGGTAGGACTCGGGCAACTTCCTATGTTGTTAGTAGTAGGTAGAAGGTCTAGAAATGCTAATAAAGGATATACTTGGTTATTAGAGTTGGTTGCATGGCTCATGACTTTCTTTCCCTTTTATTTGGAGGAGTCTTTGCTTGACTGTGTTGGTATCAATGTGTTATCAATCTATCTTGGTTTTTATTTGCATGCATTAGCCTTCCTCGGTTAAGTTTAAAACTAGTCAGTTATTGAGGTTGAGTTTAGGTCATTTCAGAGTGAAGTACATAAGTTGGTTAGAAAAGGGAAATTTATGGAAAAATCCCTTGGAAGCATCGTTTCTTCTTAGAGGTTCTATCAAAAGTCATGCTCGGAGCATGCCGGCCCAGTATCCCGTCTTTGCGAGGTTTCGTGATCTTTCTATCCATTGAGTTTTGCAGGCGAAAGTCCTTTTAACACTTGATATTATAATGACCTTCCAAATCAATTCCTTAATGTGCATGCATTTCAAGCGTTTTAAGCTTTCCTGCTATAACTACAGATCATTTATGATTTGTCGGAACTATCGATTTAGTTATCGAGCAGTTTTTTTAGATTTTAGGCTTATGCCTCTTTTTTGGAGATTTTTCTATTTAGGATTTGGTCTTAGACCAAAAATCCTAGAAGATGACCAAGGATGAGAATTCCGACAGCGCCATCAACACTAGAACATTGATTTTAGTTTGGGGGACCCATAGTTTAGGTCCCGAGGCTTGCAGACTCATGTTGGGCTATTGTGCGGATTATATAAAAAATTAAACTATATGTGTAAGCCCCACACTTTGTTGAAACAATCTCAGATGAAAGTTTTGATTATTACATTGAGTCCGAAGCATCAAATTTTATAGGGTAGCATATTTTGTTTACGCGTACAATGTTTTGAAAAAATCTTGAACACCCAGTCGAAGTCCGTTTTGGACTCGAAGAAATCTGGTGTATCAGGTAACCGATGTGACCACTTAAACGATATTATCACTGTTAAAGCGGTCTTCGCGTATGTGACATAGTTTCACTTAAGCGACATTCACCATTTGGTTAATGCCCGCTTAAGAGATGATTGTGTCTTCATAAGAGGATATCACTTAAGCAGCCCCAGAGTCACTTAAGAGATACTCACAAATCTTGCATGATCGCTTAAGCAATACTGGAGCCACTTAAGGGATTGTCGCTTAAGCAATAGGGTGACCACTTAAGTAGCACCTGGTGGCTATAAATCCCTTTCCCTAATGGATTTTCCACCTTTTTCTCTCCATATAGAGAACTCAATTAGAGGAAAAAGTAGGAAATCATCAATGTTAGTTAAGTTAAGCTAACCTAACTCTTCTTGGTCATTTCCCATTAATTTATCTTTCAATTTCAATCCTAATTCATGGTAAATTCATAGAAAAATTAAGTCTTGAATCCCTAAACTATATGGGTAGATTTGAGACCAGAATTGTGCTCCATTGTAGGCTCAACTTTTGACCACATTCTTTGTCCTTCGAGGGACCTCGTGATAGATTAAATTTTGAATTCCATGTGCGGGCCCCATGGACCCTTCTTGACCCAAAATTTGACCCAACAGTTAATATAATAATATGGGCCTTATTTATCCCCTAACAACGTGTAATTACTATTTTGATAGCATGGCATCATTTTTGGATCATGCAGTAGAAGAGGATGATTTGTGGATGATTAAAGTTGCAGTGTGGCATCCAGGTAGGCTTATGTCTACTCTTCTTCATTAGATGGTTTATTATAGATGTTGTATGTTGGATAGGTGTCATGAACCATTTTACGAGTCATGATAGAACTTATTTTATCCCACTAGTAGGTAAGTTAAACCGCAACCCAGAGCTATAAGTGATTAGCTAATTTTATGGGAAAATGGCCTAAAGGCCGGAAACACAACAATATATGTCTTACAATAAAAACAAAAAAAAATAAATATACTATAAAAGATGGATAAATCATCAAAAACAATTCCATGATCTAGTAGTGTCGGTACAAGAGCTGTTATAAATGAACATAAGTAATAAAATAGTCCAATAAAATCTGTCTAAAAAAATGAAACACTAGGCATTGATAATAAATGGAAAAAGGGGCAGCTCCGTCTTCGAGAGCTTACTCTATCTTCAGAATTAACTCAGCATAATCATCACTTCAATGATGGCTACTAGTACTCAAATCTAGACCAAAAAGGTGCAAAAGTGAAGTATGAGTATAAAACCATAGGTACTGAGTACGCATCATCGACCGACTAAGCTAAATTATGGTATAAATAGGATACAATGTGAGATAAATAAGAAACATCAAGGAAAAAGGACAAGCTTGGAAATAAGCTCCAACTCGGATGTGCATGGATAAATAAATAAATCTAGAATAGTAACATAAGGATAACATAATTATAACTACTTAATTGGCCCCCATAAGCTAATAAGTGTGGAAAAGTAAATAACCCAATGCGGCCCCCCCATAAATTAGAGGGTGAAATCAAATGAAAGCATATAACCGAAGAATGAAAAATTACAAAATATCAAGCCATAACTATGTATCCATCTATTCCATATCATATCATAAATAACTCTCAATGACGAACTTGAACTGGAAATCAATAGAATTATTATTATTATTATTATTATTATTATTATTATTATCATTTTCTAGACAAGAAATGGAATTCATATTAGAAATGGAATTCATATTAACAATATCATCATAAATTGATGGACTATGATCAAAACTAATATTATCAATATCACCGTCAATTGTTAGACTTGAAGTAGAACTCAATATCAATTAACTACAAGGTTTTTCTTGGAATTAGCACCAACTCAAAAATACCAAACCAATATAATCATTAAGAATCTAATATCCTCTATTGAACCCTTGGAGGCAATATCACACAGTGAGGACTAGGTCCCTAGGAGTCATTCTCAAGAATTTGGAAAGTAAAACAATTATGAAGTGCTTGAAAAACAAAGCCAATTAAGGAAAGAACAACACATGACTTTTATGTGGAAACCCAATATGGAAAAAACCATGGCTTGTCATCGCTAGCACCAAAATAGTCCACTATAACCATCCTCTTGATTACAAACTCGACTGTGAACCTAACTCTAGGTTCCTCCTACTTGCAAAACCTATATTGCAAGCATACCTTAACACCTTTACCAAGTTTTCTTTCAAAGCTGGTTAACTCCAACCAGTTACAATCTCAGGTAACTCTACCTAAGCAAATCTCCCAAAAATAAAACACTACTCTTATAAGATTAGTAGTTTGATATCAAATCATTACTCCCTCAAGAAATATTTCAATTTAAGCACATATAAAGATAAGAACTTGAGTAGTATTTAAATGGGATTTTGCTGCCTCTCTTTTTACTCTTTAAAATGTGCAAAAAAAACAATTGTTGAAGTGAAATATCTTTCCTTTTATATATAGGAGATTATTAGGGCTTGAAAGGTCATTAGACCAGCTGTAAAAGTCAGTGCAAAATAACAACTGCTAGTTTGTTACACAAGATGACAAAACTGTGCAGAAAGCGCGTGCCAGCTGTACTGTACCATGCACATCCAGAGATTTGGTCCCTCATAGTTGAGCTGCTCATCATCAAAACTATATATAGAAATTTTCCTATTTTTTGATAATGAAAACCCAAACCATACAATTTGAGCATCAATGTATATTCATCATATTTAATTAGAGTGATTACCACTTGAGTTTGAATGTTCCTACCTACTATCACATTTCTTATTTCATGTAACACAGGGAGCTAGTCACTTATCATTTTACATCAATTCTTTCTCCTGCACCTTCATCATATAGTGCTTAAGCATACTTCTTCTATCATCATGCACCTTCAATTTGTTTCAATTTGTGCATTTGCATTTCTTCAACATTTTTTCCCCCTATAATCATGCAACTTCAATTTGTGCATTTGCATTTCTTGAACATTTCAAACTTTTATCACTATGCTACCATACCATGCTCTATAACTATGCTTCTATAACATGCTGCTCAGTACTTACATATAAAGTCAGTATTCCCTCTTTTAACATCATCAAAAAGAATTATTAGTAAACCAGAAGTAAAGATAAGTACATATTAGTTAACTCATGGCTACTGGGGCAACACTAACATGAAGAAATTTTTAAAGTAAAGGGAATAAGTAAAGCACACATCCAAAATTCATTCTTTCATGACCAGTAGTACTAGTACAATCATGGCATAAAAATGCAAAATAACTTTCATCAAAATCCAAATAAATGATAAAGATATAGACTGACACGGATAAACCATTAGATATTGACAATAGGATTTAGGTAGAGGGAGATTTTTGGGAAAAAGACTTGAGCAACATATCCAATCATGAATTTCAAGTATTGTGAGCAGTTAACAACTTTATGCTGGTATCCATTACTTAAGTATTTAATTCTTAAATTTACTACTCAGTTCAGCCACATTTCCCTTGAGTTTCGTATTTCAGTTGCAAGTTTATTAGAAGCACATGGTCGTTAAGATGACAACTTCTAAATCTTTGACCTCGAATGTACTATCTCAGCACCTTTGGCACCCAACACCATTCTTAACTCCTCTATTTTTTTTCTCAGTCTTTCTTAAATAGCTAACAATTCAGATACTTGAGACATAGAACAAGTTGTATTTTCAATATGTTAATTCCCTAAAAAAGTTATTAGTCTTATCATTTTTTTGGCTATTCCATGTGTTACTTTAGTTCCACTCACATTAAAATAATGGTACACCTTCTTCAGCAAGTACCCATAGGGTATTCCATGTCTCCTATTTCTCTTAAGAATTACCTTTTCCATGAGGTCAATCATAAGAGCAGGCAAATTGATCAATTTGAAACTGCTTAGGCATTCTATGTAGAATAGATTAGAACTAGATGTAATTATAGTTTTTCTTGATCTCTCCTACATGAATTTGTTAATGAATTCAAATACAAGATGAAATTCATATTTCAAGAACTTTTTTTCACATCTTCTCTAGATATTCCTTCCATTCCAGAGATGTTGATCATAAACTCACCTATAGGTTGTTGATTTATAGTAGATCTAACACCAATAGCTTATACATACATGATTTTTCCCAGTGCTTCTTCATTCAAATAGATAGACTTCCCTTGCATTTGTGCAGACAAGCTTAGCTCATCTTTTGAGAATTTCATGGTATAATAAAATTCCCTGACCTCATTCTTAAAAACCATGGGGTTTGATTCTTCAAACAAGTGCAACCATCTTTTATTCTTGACATATTCAACCAATTTTGTCATTTTTGGTTTCTCATAAATTTTTGGATTAAACGTTCTTCCTAACAGTTCCTTTTGTGTTTTTAGGTTCCTAATTGTTCTTTCTCTGAACCTATCATTCTTTTATTTCATTTGGGTTCACTGCTTGTTTATACTTTATTATCAGTTTCTCTTTTCATGGGACCTAGTCCCTCAGAGTCATCTTATTTTCCTGACAGTTATAAGTTTCTGCCTTATTCCAGTAGATCAATCAAATATTGATATGGAGGACCTGGTCCTCTTAATGGTAAGATCATTCTTTCTTAACTTTTGGAGTGCAACAATACCCTCTTGATTCAATTTTTTTCTACATCATTCTCCCCACCTTTACTATTTTCTCTTTAACTTTTTCTATCTCTCCTGAATTTCATCAGAGATACTTTGTCCTCAATTCATTCATTCTCCTTACTTTGAGGTAACAACCTATCTTTTCTCTCACTCACTTCATTAATATCACAATTTTTATGTTCTACTCCATCTATTGAGTTTTCTATGTTGTGTCACACAAACAGTAGAAGGTTCTTTGCTACCTAGTTCTAATCGGGGAAAGGATCAACTCTTTTAACTGTAATTTCATTTTCAAACAATTGATAAAAAAGTTTGTTTGAATTTGAGTATGTTGGATAATCTGGTGTTTGTTGTGCTTTAGAGAATTCAGCTTTTTGAATTTATCAGATGACATAGGACATTGTAAGTTTTTTTGGTGAAAAAGCTTCTTGTTCTATTGATGTCCTATACCTTTGATTTGAGAAGTCCATAATGATTTATTGAGAAATAAATTCAAAGGTTAAGTATGGCTTAGTGGAGTTTAACTTAACTATAGGTTTTAGAGTTTTTGTAGTGTGTACAGAAGTAATAAAATTATCCATTTAATTTCAGAAGACGTGATGATCCAATTTAGCATAGAAATTATCTTAGAATTAAGAAGATGAATAGGAATAATAAAGATACACCTGACGAGAAGGTCTGATTTAGCACTTTTAAAAATGACCAATGTCATTAAAGATAGTTCGTTTTTGGCTGATTTATCTGAATCTAACAAGTGTGACTCTTTGTTTTATAATGGATTTGATAGTTCAAAGAAAAGAAGGATATATGGATTTTGGGATAATATTTTGAGATTAATTAGACATCTTATATGTACTAACCTAAAAGGTAGAACTAGCACCCTTTTAGTTTGAATGAATTCTGTATTTGTGCAGTTTTAGTGTTTCTCTTTCTAAGTGGTCATCATGGATGTATACCTGCAACGTTAAGGAACTGAGTTAGACTTATCATGCACATAAATTTTTATAGATACCTGTCTCCTGATCATATCCAAGTTTTGAGGAGACACTAATTCAAACGTAGTTCACTCTGGAGATGTTTTTTCTAAGATAAATTTCCTAGGAGTCAAGACTTATTTACATCTTTGATCTTGTTGCTCATTAATTTTTGCATCACCAAGGATCAATAATTTTATTTATTAATTAGGAAGTACAAGCATTCTTTTCATCAGTTGATATAATTCCTTTTTAGTTTATTCCCTCGAGCATTTTCAGTTATCAATTTTGGAGGTCATTTTAGGACTTTCTTTTGATCACTAGCTTCTCATATGTCAAGGACTGGGTCCTCGAGATCAAATTTTCATAGTAATACACTTTCGATTAAAGTATCTTTGAGAGAGAGAATGCAGTCAGTCCTTCTTTCAATGAACTTTAAAGCTTTTCAGTCATTGGGCCACTCCTGACTTTAATTCCTTTTCCAGAATTCCATCTCCTCTCTAGTGAATACTCATGAGTTTATACATTTTACTTCTAACACAATGAGCAGTTCTCATGAATGCTTCAACACTATTTTTATGATAACATTCAATCTTAACACTGACCATACCTTCTTATAGCTTTAACAATTTTTGTTGCCAAAAAGTGCAACATCAGGTTTTCCTCACCTGGATCTAATTATAGAGCTTTCATGGTCAGTAATCTCTCTTATTAATTCTTTTCTTTCCACCCCTACATCAATTAAAGCGGTCATTATGATCAGGATACTCTAGGCATAAACCATTATGACCAGGTCCCTCAGAGTCATTCTCAAGCATTTGAAAAGTAAAGCAATTATGAGGTATTTGAATTACAAAGACAATGCAGGATAGAATAACAAAAGATTTTTACTTGAAAACCCATCATGGGATAAACCATGACTATCCCTCACAATTACCAAAACAATCAATTATGACAAACCACTTAATTTCAAACTTGACTATTATTCTAACTCTAGGTTTCCTCCTACTATCAACACGTCTATTACAAGCATACCTTGACACCATTGCCAAGTTTCCCTTCAAAACTGGTTAACTCTAACTAACTACAAGGTTAGGTAACTCTTTCCAAGAAACTCTCTAAAAAAGAAAACACTACTATTATAAGATGAGTAGTTTGATTGTAAATCATTACTCACTCAAGAACTAATCAATTTAAGCCCACATAAATCTAAGAACTTGAGTAGTATAGAGAATGTGGTTTTGCTGCCTTTTTTTCACTTTTTAGAATATGCAAAAACCAGTTGTTGAAGAGGCATTTCTTTCCTTTATAGCTATGTGAATTTTAAGGATTGAAAGGTCATTGGACCAGATGTCCATGTCAGTAAAAACTAGCACCCTCATGTTTGTTACACAAGATGACAAAACTCTGCAGAAGGGGCGTGCCAGTGTACTACCATGTACATCTAGGAACTTGGTCCCTTATAGTTTAGCTGCTCATCATAAACAACATATATAATCCTCAATTCCCAAAAATAAGCATTTCTAAAAGGTATAACATGTATAAAGAATTTTACAAAAGCTAACACAAGTCTTGGACTAAGTTAGGTCGAAAGGGCCCACATTTAATTCTCAAAATATATTTTTAATGGAACTTTTACCTTGGATTAGGTTAGGGTATCTAAATTTGATTTTATATCTTAAATAAGCCATAAATAAACCTTCTCTACCAAAGTTGTTAGGCTCATCATTTGTTTTGCTATTCCAAGTTCACCTGTGCAAACAAGCTTAGCTCATATTTTGAGAATTCCATGGTATAGTAAAATTCTATGACCTCATTGTTAAAAACCATGGGGTTTGATTATTCAAACAAGTGTCAAACATCCTTGATTCCTGAAATATTTAACAAATTTGTTCATTCCTATTTTCTCATAAATTTTTTAATAAAACGTTCTTCATGACAATACGTTTTGTGTTCTCAAGTTCCCAATCTTTCTTTCTCTGAACATGTAATTATTTTATTCATTTATTTTCTTTATTTTGGGTTCACTTCTTGTTTATCCTTTATTATCAGTTGTTCATTTCATGGTCCCTGGTCCCTCAGAGTCTTCTTATTTTCCTGACAGCTACAAGTTTCTGCCTTATTTCAGTAGAGCAACAAGACTTTGACATGGAGGACCTGGTCCTGCCAATGGTAAGATCAATTTTTCTTCATATTTTGAATGCAATAATACTCCCTGGATTCAATTTCTATCCTATATCATTCTCCCCACCATTGGTGTTTTCACTTTTCCTTTTTCTGTTTCTACTGAGATTCTTCACGGACCTTCTTAGAGATTCTTTGTTATCAATTCCTTCATTCTCCTTATTTATAGGTAAAAAACTATAATTTCTCCTACTCACTTCATTAATATCACAAGCTTCATATTCTACTTCATCAACAGAGTTTTCTATGCTGTGACATGCAAACAGTAGAAGGTTCTCTGCTACCTAGTTCTCACTTAGGGAAGGATCAACTCTTTAACTGCAATTTATTTTTCAAATAATTGATCAAAAAGTTTGTTTAAGTTTGAGTGTGTTGGAGAATCTGGTGTTTGTTATGCTTCAGAGAATTCAACTTTTTTGAATTTTTCAGATAACAGAAAAAATTGCACTTTTTTGTTGAAAAAACTTCTTGTTCTATTGATGTCCTAGACCTTTAGTTTGAGAAGTCTGTAATGATGTGCTGAGCACTAAATTTAATGGTTAAGGATGGTTTAGTAATGTTTAAATCAACTATAGGTTTTGGAATTTTCCCAGAGTGTGGGGAAGTAATAACATCATCCATTTAATTTTAGAAGACATGATGATCTAATTTAGCATAGAAATGATCTTGGATCTAAGAAGATGAATAGGAATAATAAATATACAATTGATGAGAAAGTTTGAATAATAAAGATACAATTGATGAGAAAGTCTGATTTAGCACTTTTAAAAATGACCAATGTCATTAAAGATATTTTTTTAGCTAACATATTTGAATCTAACAAGTGTGACTCTTTGTTTTACGAGGGATTTGATAGTTTAGAGAAAAGAAGGATATATGGGTTTTTCAGATAACATTTTGTGATTACTTAGGCATCTTGTACATACAAACCTGAAAGGTAGAACCAGCTCCCTCTTAGTATGAATGAATTATGTATTTGTGCATCTTCAATTGTTCTTCTTCTAAGCTGTCCTCGTGGATGTATACCAACAATGGTATGGATTTGAGTTAAACTAAGCATGCACATAAATTGTTATAGATACCTGTCTCTTGATAATATCCTAGTTTTTTGGAGACACTAGTTCACCATGTTTTAACTCTGGGGATGTTTCTTCTGATATAAATTTCCTACAGACCAGATCCCTAGGAATCAAGACTTATCTACATCTTTGATCCTGTTACTCATACTTTTTAGAATCACCAAGGATCAATAATTTTCCTTATTAATTGGGAAGCACGTGCACTCCTTTATCAGCTGATAGAATTCTTTTTCAGTTCATTCTCTAGAGCATTTTTAGTTATCAGTTCTGGAGGTTATTTTAGGACTTCCTTTTGATAATTAGCTTCTCACATGTCAATGAATGTTTCCTTGAGATCAAATTTTCACTATAATATACTTTTACTTAAATTGTCTTTAGGAGAGAGAATGCAGTCAGTTCTTCTATCATTGAACTTTTAATCCTTTAAGTCATTGAGCTATTCCTAACTGCAATCCCTTTTCCAGAAGTCTATCTCCTCTCTAGTAAATACTCATGAATTTATCCTTTTTGCTTCTAACACAATGAGAAATTCTCATGAATTCTTCAAAACCATTTTTGTAACAACTATCAATCTTACCACTAACCATACCTTCTTGTAGCTTTAATAATTTTTATTTCCAAAAAGTGCAATATCAGGTCTTTCTCACCTGGATATAATTATAGAGCTTTCATGGTCAGTAATCTCTCAAAGGCAATGCAAGAAAGAACTACACAAGATTTTTACGTGTAAAACATCATGGGAAAAACCATGACTATCCCTTACAAGCACCAAAATAATTCACTATAAGCAACCACTTGATTACAAACTCGACTATGAACCTAAATCTAAGTTTCCTGCTACTTGCAACATGTCTATTGCAAGCACATCTTGACACCATTGCCAAGTTTCCCTTCAAAACTAGTTAACTCTAAATAGCTTCAAGCTTAGGTAACTCTACCTAAGAAACTCTCTAAAAAAGAAAACACTACTCTTATAGGATGAGTAGTTTGATTGCAAATCATAACTCACTCAAGAACTATTTTAATTTAAGCACTCATAAAGCTAAGAACTTGAGTAGTATAAAAATATCATTTAGCTGCCTCTTTTTTCACTCTCTAGAATGTGCAAAAACTAATTGTTTAAGAGAAATATTTTTTCTTTTATAGCTAGGTGATGATTAGGGTTTGAAAGGTCGTTGGACCAGCTGTCCATGTTAGTACAAAATAGCCCCTACAGGTTTTTTTACACAAGATGACAAAATTATGTAGAAGTGTGGTGCTAGATGTACTGTACCTTGTACATCTAGGGACCTCGTCCCTTGCAGTTTATCTTCTCATCATCAGTTACATATAGCGTCCTCAAAGCCAAAAAATAAGAATCTCAAAAAAATTATAATATGTATAAAGAAGCCTACAAAATCTAACACAAGTCTTGGACTAAGTTGGGTCCGAAGGGCCCACTTTTAATTCTCAAAATACATTTTAAGGCAACTTTTACCTCAGATTTGGCTAGGATGTCTAAATTAACTTCTAGATCTTAAATAAGGCATGAATTGATCTATCATAGAAATTCTACATAAACCATGAGTAACTAAGCCGATTAAGATTAAATGACAGTTTTAAGATAGCTAAACAGTTTAAAGAATTAAAAAAACGAAACCTCCAATACCTAAATCCCACACTATATCGAGCATAATATGATAGTCATATTGCAAAATATCTCAATCTATGAAGAGGCTAAACCTATCCTACCGAGATGCCGAAAAAAGCCTGAAGAATTTGCTAAACCAATGATTTCTCCTTTCGCGAATCTTTAGAAAAATGCCACGCTATCTACATCATAATTTACTCATTAAAATGAAAATAATGATACCCATATTGCACTATTATGCTCTAGGTAAAAAAATATGTAAAAACCCCATGTCGGGCTCATTTGCAGAATCACACTTTAGAAATTAACAAAACATCCGTCTATGCTCAAGGGACATAGATTCTCAAAAATCGGTGAAGTCCTAGCTCTAATGGTTCTTTAATAAACCCATAAATATTTCTGGAATTTTGGAAAAAATGAATGATTATGTCACAAAATTGATGGAAGTTTACCATAAACTCAATGAAGAAATACGTAATTTAACTTCACAAATGCTCAAAAATAAACCACCAATGATTATCTTATTTTTCTATGCTTAATAGGGTTCTATATATTTTAGAATGGGTGAAAATCAGAGAATCGGGCTAAGGGGGATTTTTATAGGCTTCCTAGGTACATGGGTGCTGCTTAAGTGACCGCTTAAGCAGCCCAGTGTCACTTTAGCGACATTTGGAGTCTGCATATATACCATTTAAGCGGTCCCTTGCTTCTTAAGTGGTCATTACTTAAGCGTTAGGGGTTTCTCATTAGCAACATTCTACTTGGATAGGTCAGTCTCTTAAGTGATGGGTTTGTCCTTTAGCGCCCCCTTTGCTTAGGTAGCCCAAAAGGGCGCTCAAGCGGTGCACCGGCACTTGTTGATACTTTACAAATCTTCGTCAACACTTTGAGATTCATCCAAAACTCATTAACACCAACGAACTATGCTACCCTATAAAATTAGACATTTCGTACTCATTGGCACAGTGAAAATTTCCATTTGAGGATAATCACATCCATTTATGTCAATGTAACTCATTATTCGTCCATGCTCAAAATGAGCTCATTTAGTGTACCTCGATTTACATCAACCGAATCAAACAATAACATGTATGCCCGAAGGATAATCACATTCATTTATACCAAGTCCAAGAAAATAATTCAAAATATGTGTATCACTACTTTTAATGGTTAAAGATGATTTGTCTTCTTAATCCTTTCCTGATATACCATTACCCTAAGGAACAATTATACAAGGTTGAATCCTTGTATTATATGTTATGATAATATTTTACAAATAATTAACATGACTTCACTCCTATGGTAATACATAATGCTTAATGAAATCAAATATACCTACTAGTTACTTAACCATTAGATTTTTGGGTACATGCCTTTAATACTTCAAACTTACCAAACCTTCATCACAACCATTTGTTCCCACTACAACAACTTTTATCTTTGCACAATCTACCTTCACAAGGAGCTAGGATTACCAAATATTTATTCCCACCCTTATGTATTTCCTCTATATATCTTGGTAATATATCAATCCTATTCCTTATTAATGAATACTGAAATTGTGGAGAATACATCAACACATAAAACTATAGTGAGTTCACATAATTCAACACTTAAACAAGTTTATATCAGAATTCATTAACAACATAATTATTAAAAAATATTCACCACGACTGTAGGACAAAACATGGAATCTCTCATCAACTATGTCATGATTAGATTATATAATCGAAGTCTACCAAACATTTTATCCTAGCCTACCTCGGCATTAAATTGCTATAGCATGTAAGCCATACCACAGACTCTCTTCCTTTTCTTTCACATTTCTTAATATTACTCTAATAAGAAAATAATTATAAGAGTAATAAATGAACTACTCTTCAATCAACAAATTTGTGGATTTGAACCAACAAGTTCTACCTTATTCATGGTCTATATGATTACCCAAGGATCAATTTACCATTAACTAATTCTATTATAACTAACCCATCTCCATTAATGGATTTTTAAAGCTAAAGATTCCATCTTTACTAAATTCAAGGTCCCCGATTATCAAAACTCATGTTATAAAACTATAATTTAGAGCTAAGATTTGTTAGTTTACAACCTAGAAGTAATTCAAGATGATATTATCCATCCGCATTGGTTTTCTGCATACTTTCCTAACCATAGGATTCAAATACCCAATAATATAACCATTAAAGATGATTTCATTGAATCTAAGATATTGTTAAATTAAAAGATTAAGGAGATAATGGTAAGACTTACCTCAACAATGAATTTTCACTGTATACCTTTAAATATTACCCCTATAGGTCTTAGAAACAATGTTTTGAGCTAAAAACCCGAAACCACTAAAAATAAGGCTAACAACTATCTTTTTCTTTCTACAACAACTAATTTATCTCTAAAGTTTATGTGGTTAGGGAAACTCAATTTTTCGACATTGATTGTCTTTGGATAAAAAACACAATATTTTACCCTGGTAGTGCAGTAATGAATGTATAAAGGCTTTGAAAATAAAACTCAAAGTTCTTTAATTTGGTGGTATTTGACCCATTAAATATTTCTATTCTAGGAAGAGTGCTCATTTGTAGTTGATATTAAAATTGGATCAAAACACAATCAGTAAGGGCATTTCCAATTTAACATTATTCTAGGGTTATTATATGACCTTAATACATGGATAATGAATTCCCATATTAAAGAATAGATCTTTTAACCTATAATGAATGAGGTTCTTATACCTTTACCATTGATATTTTCAAAAACAACTGAATGGGGCATTACAATAAATACTAATTTACCTTCTATTAATTCCTAAATATGTACCATAATTAGGAGAGAGTTTTTAGCATGATCCTCAAATGCAGAAATTGAAGGCAACCTCTAATCTATATTAAAATGATTTGATAATACTTATTGAACTATTTATCCTTATTCTAAGTGAAATAGCTACCCTAACAGCCTACGCTTTACAGACCACTGCACAATGCTGTAGGTACAACTTATGATCACTATAACACAAGGAATATGATTCATAATAAAGTTTATGCTATGGTCACCCAAAATACTTATGAAAACATGTAATATTATGACATATGAAAATTTTAGAAGAAAATAGCATCCCACCCCATCCGTTACTACATGAACCAAATTTTATTCTAGCAAAACTGCTTCAGTGATAAATGAGATGCTGTGGAGGCATTTTTGGGAAAGTTGGGGACACTTTATCTCTACTCTATTTCACTATGCACACCTTAATGTCTTACAAGTCACAACCTCTACACCCAAAATTTTAGGAAACTATTTTCCATTCTGAAACATCCTTCTTAATACTATATCAATAAAGTATCTCGCAATAATCTTATTAGTATCCATCATGAAAACATGAAATAAAATTCCAAAATAAACTACACAACACTAGTTGTTCTACAGTAACCATATTTCACTGGGGGCTATCATTCGTATAATAGAAAAATAATTAGCAATGACTAAATCCTTAATAATATTATAAAATAAAATAACTATTCATTGGAATGATTTCACATTGGCACGATAGTAATATAGCCCCATAACAACTTAAATAACAATAGTCAATATGAATAACTGCATAACAACAGAAATGTGTGGGCAATATGCACTGCCACCACATAAAATAATACTAATCCAAATCGACTCTTACATTATTGAACCTCATTCTCCTATCACGGTCGCTTAACTCTACACAACCTAACAAAGACATCCTAAGTAATATCTAGCATCAAATTTACCCCATCAACAACCATAGAACTCACTAACTTAATTTGTACCTTATAAACTATACCCTTAAACATTCCCAAAAATTCTGCTAAACTCACATATTTTTTTTCAAGCCAAAACTTCATGATCTAATATCCTACCATTAGTAACATGTCATTACAAGCCAACCCTAGTTAAATCCTTTACTAAGGTTACAAAATTCTGCTAAATAGTTGCAATCTGTAGAATTTCCTATTTAGGCACTTTATTTTTCTCTACACTTAGACCATAAAAAATATTTTAGGCCAACTTTACCGACCTTTTTGATTACATATATCTATGAACCATTAGACAATCACATTATTATGATTAATGATTAACCTACCTTCATTATTTCAAGGTCTCACATGCTAGACTCGCTAACTTTGACCCTTCAGTGTATAAACCATATCGAAAGAGTTTGAGAAAGGTACAAGGATTGGGAAGCGTGTTAATCCCCTACTTTCATACCATTTCCACCATAACTATTCATCTATACTTAAATCACCAAACCTCTTAATCTAGGATATACACTCTTATCCACCTACATTAAATTACACACAAAAATAAAGAATAAAAATCTATCGATCTTTATGATATATAAGAAGACCCCAAAAAATTTCAACAAATTTATTTTTTAACATCCCATATGCGTAATGTCAATTTCTAACATAAATTGTGATTAGGGGTGTTAAAAATATGTTTTAGGAAAGTTTTAGAAATTTCAGAAGCGTGTTGATGCCATTTTGGGCCCCCAAGGTAGTAAACCTACGTTATAGTGGCGTGCCATGCCTCTTAGCCTCCGCGATAAGGGCATAGTAGGAGGCTAAGTCCACACTAGTAGAATGCTACAGCACTATGTATTTTTTATACAATTTTTATTTTTTCACTTGGATGAGGAGCTTTTGGTTTGTTTAACGTTTAAACGACTTTATAACATTAAAGTGACCCTTTCCATTAGTTTTCAAAGACAAAACTCCACACTTTTATTCTTTAACTATAAAACTAAAAAATTCAATAGTTTCAAAGAGAATTCACCATTCAAGCTCCAGACTTCAATTTATATTAAAATTATTTGGTATTTCATGCTTGTTTCTCAATCCTTAACTTAAATTTTATATTGTAGAATTTAATTAATCAATACTAATGTGTTTTAATTGATGGGTTTGAGATTGGGTTTAGGATTTTTTTATTTTTATTACTTGAATTTTTGTATCGCCTCAAGACTACCCCCTTGAACGTCGCACGGTGCTTAGGACCACAAGTGATCCCAAGTTAACCCTCATACTGGCATAATTCATGAGAAACTAAATAAGATATATTAATCTGAAAGAAATATGTGGAAGAGAAGTCTTTCAAAGTAGGTTAAATACAAAACTGTGTAAAATGATTACAACAATGGTTAGACAAAACAAAACTAAAATCAAATACATCAACTCTATTGACGGTTTATGAAACCTCTACTAATACTGACTAAAGGTTGTTAGGACATGACCCCCAGCTATCCTTGATCAATATGAATGAATAAAGAAAATATGATGCTACTCGAACTATAATTGATTTGATCCCTCGAATCAAAAAGGCTTATCACCTATTGACTGGAAGCTACACACTGTTTTATTATGATGTGTAGGCTGTAACAGGTACCTACACTATGAGACATTTTTGCATATTGACATCAATTTTGATGAGTACTTCTAGAATATACAGAGTATATGGGGGTGAATTCATAAGTAGAACAATATCTAAATATTAATATAAACCTTCAAATAATGCATGCTATGTGTAAATGACTCATCTTGGGCTTGAATAAAACAAAAGCTATTAAATCATAAACATGAGTAATGAAGAATAAGTATAAACTTTGTGATCCTTACACATTTAGTTCTAAAATCTTTTCTTTTATTTTTTCTTTGGGAGGTTCTTCTAACCAACATAAACCACGTGAGTTATCATGGAGTACACCGTCTTACCCATGTTGGAGAGAGTTGTCCTACCCTTTCCATCGAAATAGGACCTTAACTAAAGTGATCAGTATCTTTAACTTCATCTATATTGGGAATAAGCTTAACCTACGTTGGCTCGTAGTTCTGGGGCATGTGACCATGGACGCATATCCAACTCGGTGCTAAATACTACTCGCTTATTGCTTAATGATCATACTTTAGGAAATCCACCTTAAAATAGCATTAGAATTTATAATGAAAACTAGTTATGCTTCTCTTTGATTTAAATTATAATCAAGGTATACAAATGTGGATTCCATCTCTTAGCTGAGGATCAAAGGAGCAATTCTTCCTTTAAATATTTTAATAAGCTTGTCATAGAATGCTTAAAGGAATAATCTTCTTGATATCTTAACATTTAAACTGAGGGATTAAAATTCATCATTTAAACTCATTATAATTCATACCAAAATTTCATGCTCAATATAACTATTGAAATACTTCAACAACAACAAGTCAAGATAGTGCAATCTCATTTATACTTCAAGAATATACAAACTTGGGTATGAACCCTACTTCAAAAAAACTTAATAAAAATCTTAAAATTATGAAATTTTGGCACAAGTGTGAAAAGATACCCTTGTTCATAACCTCACATACCTTAATTAAATGGATTCTTGAAGAGATCTTGAAATTGAAACTTGAATTTCTTGGGGAAGAAAGCTTGAATATCTTGATCTTGAAAAGTGAGGCTTGAATTTTAGGTGAGGAACCTTAATCTTGATGTTTTTTATATTCTTGAATTCGAATCTCGAGACTTAGGAGATGTTATTGAAGAAAACCCTAGATGGTTTTTCTTGAGTATGGGAAAAAAAGTAACGTGTTATGTGTTTGAGAATTGGGAAATATGCTTAATAAAGGTTCTTAAGTCGTGGGGGATAGGGTTTGAGGTGAGGAAAAAAACAAAATACCCCTCCAGAGCTGAATAAAATTTTTTGAAATTCATTAGTTGATGTCTTGGATGATGGCTTATAAATTTGGTTGATAGCAAATCAGCCTAGTCGTCTACTTCCTTTCATGTGCTTTCTAAGGTTGATGACTTTGCTGATGGGTCATCAACTTGTTGATGACTTATCAGCCTAGTTTTCACCTCCTTTAGTGCTTCTGCCTAAGGTTGATGACTTGGTTGATGGGTCGTCAACTTGCTGATGACTTATCAGCCTAGTCGTCACCTTATTTAGTGATTCTGCCTAAGGTTGACGACTTGGCTAATGGGTCGTCAACTTGTTGATGACTTATTAGCCTAGTTGTCACCTTGATGACAGATGGATATGCTAAGGAATAATGATCATAACTTTCCACTCCGATATTGGATTAAGGTGAAACAAGATTCGTTGGAAAGCTGACTCAAAGATCTTTCATTTAATACATAGTTGGAAATGTCAATCAATATATATTCTATGAGATATACTCATCTAAAGTGGACCTTAGCTAGAGCATTTGTCAAAACTATATCGATAGAAAAATCCTCAACTTGTCATTAAGTTAGGAGGGTATTATGACCTCGATCAATATACAAAGATATTCCCATATAATATAATTCATATTTACACATGTATATACATAGAATAGTTTGGTTCATATCTATAGCATAGGAACGACAATTTTTAGTTCTTGCCTAAAAATGTAGGGTATTACATTGTCTCCCCCTGGAATATTTGTCTTCGAATGAGACTAGTTAGTTGAGAATATTGGGATAATAAAGATCATATACTTTACATGCATGATTGGAAATATGATTACATGACTATGTCTGAAACATGATACATGACTGAACTGATTTCGTGAATACACGCAAGAAATGAGAATGGTTATAAGGCTAAGATAAAAATGAGAGAGTCAACTTATGAGAGTACCTATTACTTCAAGATGGATATTGTTTCGTGAAGAAAAGCTGAGAGATTTAGTACATGAAAACTTGAGGGTATTACAACATCTCCCCCTTAGAATAGTTCGTCCCTCAAATGATACTGACTTGGCTAAAATACTAAGGAAAGACTGAGATGATTCAAGGGACACTTACAAAATGAATCATGATTGAATATCTTGAATCTTAAATTGATATATGGTGCATGAACTAAGATGGATTCACAAATTACCAGGATGAAAACATTTTTACCTCTTGGAATAAGCCATATTCATGAGACTTTAGACAGTATAACCAGATAGAAAGATTGAAAACCATAGGAACTTGTTTGTCTTATAGACAGACGAATTATTGGATTTTTGGACTAACTCATACTGAAAACTTATACTCAATGGGAGAATTACTTCAACTCTCTTTCTAATAAGTTCTAATAACATTAGAGAGCTGAGAATCTTGGGCATGACTTGAATAAGACATCTGTATAAGGAATCAAAACATTGATACAACTCTATAGCATGGAACATAGACATATAAATCATAAGCTAGGATGTAATTACTTGGCCTTAGTCAATGGAACTTCTTACTTACAATCTTAACAACACTTCTTAAGTACTCCCTCAACTATACTATTCCCCTTAAATACCATTCTCATTTGATCAAACTTATAATTCTCACATGGGCACTGATAAATCCATCTACGAAAGTCTAAACTTAACTATATCCTCTCACCATGATCAAGACTAACTCTAAATTACAAGCTACAACATGCCATACGATAATACTAGTCTAAACCAAATTATTCAATCTTCTATGTCTCTTTAAGAGCTCACACACTAAGCATAACATGCCTTACCACAGTAATGAATAACTATGAACTCTTACTATGTATTCACTAGCGTATATTGCATTTATCCTTTTACATCCCAACATGACATTCAAGCCTATCATTATAACCACTTATGAACTGCAAGGAAAACACTCATAAAGGCATACTTCTCATATTATCTAAACCTCTATCAATAACAACTTTCTTGCACTATTCTGAACAAGACATACCAAGAATTCTCAATTAATTATGACATCTACCAAAGATTTACCTCGATATTCCATCATCTTTTAGCCTTAGATAGAAAAAGAATAAACAATCTTTCTTAATAAGGGTCATTTACTCTCTCTCATCTAAACCATTGCTTATTAATTATCATCATCACTATATTAACATAAGAAAAGTTCACTGAAGGGCTAATGCATAATGACTTGATGAACGAAAGAATTCTACACTTAACTTTGAAACTTAACTAAGGCCTGAGGGATAGAGTGCCAAAGGCATGGATTCATTAACGAGATCTAAAATGATGACATAAATGATATAATGAAAATTTTAATAGTATCATGAGTTCTGAGAGCTGATAATACTATGAAATATATGTTCATACTTATCATAAGCTATTCAAGATAAGATTGGAGTTCATAGATTTATGATAGTTGACTCGAATAATAGAGTGAAGCTGTTACTTACTTACCAGAAGCTCAGAATGAACTTGAGTATGTATGAAGTGTATAAGTATTGGACTTTGCCATTGATCTATCAATCATGACATCAATATGGTGTGATAATGACTGAATTCCAAGGAATACTCTAGAGTAAAAAGGGATCACCATCTCATCACAACTCTTATTGATATACATCACAATCTTATTCTCAAAACTTGATTTGGTAATTCACTCTACCATCTCCCCCTTAGATAAAAGATGACATTCTAAGATTATGGGTATACTCCATATGC
This sequence comes from Capsicum annuum, assembly GCF_002878395.1. Taxonomy (NCBI): domain Eukaryota; kingdom Viridiplantae; phylum Streptophyta; class Magnoliopsida; order Solanales; family Solanaceae; genus Capsicum; species Capsicum annuum. The sequence continues at coordinate 103,722,881 of NC_061113.1, read as the reverse complement.
TCAAGATTGAGCCATAGTTTCTATGCTCTAACGATCTATACATGAATGCTCACACACCTAAATAAACTATATCTAGACAATACTAACTTCATTCTTGGACGCGCTCTAAATAAATACCACCCTTAACTTCCTTTAACTTCAATAGTCATCATCATACACTTACACTATATTAACTCAACAAACATACCTGCCTCACTAAACACATAATCAACCTTTTTTTTCTTAGTCTACTAAAATCACATCTCTAGCCATCAAGAATACCATATACTATATGACGAGCCTTATTCACACTTAGAAACTCATGGGCATTATCTAAGCACTCGTGACACTTAATAATCTTAGAAAATAATTCAATACACATATCACCTTGGGTACACCTCTAAATAATTCCTACGACATCATACTTAATTGTGAATAAATAAACTTAAACTCTTGCATACATTATCTCAAGCCTACTCATTCACCTCCTGTATAACTAGCCATACTATCCCAAGTAATCACTCTTTCCACTTTGATGATCATCCATTGTTCAATCTTAGATTCTAGTACTAGTCATGATTAATCACAACTTCACACACCATTCTTTACATGTCTAAACATCAGGAAACACTTGTCTACTAGAACCTTATAATAATAATAGTTGATCATAATCTTACAGTCTATCTAATTAAAGTCCATAAGCACGTCCCTCTTCCACACATCTTTAGTACTTATCCATACATATCTCTAAATTACACCCCAAGCTCTACAAAAATCAACCAATTTCTTTTTCACAACTTTAAGGAGAACCCACATTAAGAATTCTAATCAACATAATAATTTTTTTAGGAACCTATACTTTTCTAACACAATGAATTTTCATCAAAAAGTCCTTTCTTACTTTAAGAATACCATAATTTACCTTAACTAATAACTCCTTCTTTACCTTCTACCATGAAACCTACACCATATTCTACTCAAATTATAATTGACTCAAGTCCTTAAATCAAAAGGGCTCATCACTTGATGAATAGAAGGTGCACACTGTCTGATTATGATGTGTGGGCTATAACTGATACCTACATTATGACACAACGTAGCACATAGACATATATATGAATTAATACTTTTGAAATGTACAGAGTATATAGGGGTTAATGCATAGGTAAAATAATAGTTGAATATCCATATAAACTATAAAATTATGCATGTAAAGTGTAAATAACTCACCTTGGGCTTGAATGAAACAAAAGCTTTCAAATCATAAACATGAGTAATAAAGCCTAAGTATAAACTTTGTGACCCATAACACTTAGTTCTTAAAGCTTTTATTTTATTATTTCTTTTGGAGGTTCTTCTAACCAACATAAACCATGTGAGCTATCATCGAGTCCAATGTCTTACCCACGTTGGGAGAGCTATCCTACCTTTGCCATCGGAATAGGATCTTAACTAAAGTTATCACTATCTGTAACTTCATCCATATTGGTAATAAGATTAACCTATGTTGGCTAGTAGATTTGGGGCATGTGACCTTGGACACATACCCAACTTGATGCTAAATATTACTCCCTTATTACTTATGCTCATAATTTAGGAAATCCACCTTAAAATAGCATAAGCGTTTATAGTGAAAACAAGTTATTCTTCTCTTTGCTTTAAATTATAATCAAAATAAACAAATGTGGATTCCATCTCTTAACGGATGATCAAAAGATCAATTCTTGCTTTTAATCTTGAAATAAGCTTGTCATAGAATGGTTAAAGACATAATCTTATTGATATCTCAACACTTAAATTTAGGGATTAGAATTCATGCTTTAAACTCATGGTAATTCATACCCAAAATTCATGCTCAATATAACTCTTGAAATACTTCAACAACAACAAGTCAAGATAGTGCAATGCCATTCATAATATAAATCTTATAAGTTAAAAACATAAACCTAAGCACTTTATAATATACTTAAAACTTTAAATATAATGATAATCATATGCTTCAAGAATATAGAAACTTGGGTATGAATCTTACTAAAAAATAAGTAAATAGAAATCTTAAAATCATGCAATTTGGGCACAAGGGTGAAAGGATACCTTTGTTCATAACTCCACATACCCTTGTTCATAACTCCACATACCTTAAGTAAATCGTTTCTTAAAGGAAACTAGAAATTGAAACTTGAATTTCTTAGGGAAGGAATTTCTTGATCTTGAAAAGAGAGGCTTGGACTTTGGGTGAGGAGCCCTGATCTTGATGTTCTTGGTATTCTTATGAGTCTTAGTTTCCATATTCCCTTCTCTTGTTAAGTCTACTATCTCATGGTTTTTATCTAAAAATTCTGAGTGCAGAGCACAATCCTAACTGAGGAAATCTTTTTGGATTCGCTCCACCTTACAGCCTTGCTGATTTGAATCTTGAGACTTGGGAGATGATCTTAAAGAAAACCCAAGAAAGTTTTTCTTGATTATGGGAGAGGAAGTACCATGTTATGTGTTTGAGAATTGGAAAAAATACACTTAATAGAGGATCTTAAGTTGTGGGGGGTAGGGTTTAAGGTGTGGAAAACACTGGAATACCCCTCCGAAGCTGAATAAAATTTTCTGAAATTGTTTAGTTGGTGGCTTAACATCTTTGTTAATAGCCTACCATCCTTGTGGCTAACTTTCTTTGTTTTTTCTGCCTAAGGTTGACGACTTGGCTGATAGGTCGTCAACTAGTTGATGGCTTATCAGCCTAGTTGTCACCTCTTTCAGTCCTTTTGCCTAAGATTGATGACTTGGCTGATGGGTCATCAACTTGTTGATGACTTATCAGCCTAGTCGTCACCCTTTTCACTGATTCTGCCTAATTTTGACAACTTGGCTGATGGGTTGTCAACTTTTTGATGACTTATTAGCCTAGTCGTCACCTTGATGATAGATACATATGCTGAGGAAAAATGGTCATAACTTTCCACTCCGATTTTGGATTAAGGTGAAACCAGATTTATTGGAAAGTTGAATCTAAGATATTTCATTTTATATATAGTAGGGCACGTGAATCAACATATATTCTAGGAGATACACTCATCTAAAGTGGAACCTAGCAGGAGCATTTGTAAAAACTTTATCGATAGTAAAGTCCCCAACTTGTCTTTGAGTTAAGAGGGTATTATGACCTTGATAAATATATAAAGATACTACCACATCATATAATTGATAATTACATATGTATATACATAGAATAATTGGGTTTAAGTCTGTACGCATAAGAACAACGATTTTTAATTCTAGCCCTTAAATGTGGGGTATTACATTATCTCCCCCTTGGAAATATTCATCCTCAAATGAGATAGGTGAGTCGAGAATACTGGGAGAACTGAGATCATATACTTAACATGCATGACTGGAAACATGATTACTTGACTGAGTCTAAAACACAATACGTGACTGAACTAATTTCGTGAATACTTGGAATGACATAAGAATGGTTATAAGGCTGAGATTATAATGAGAGATTCAACTTATGAGTACCTATTACTTCAAGATGGATCTTGTTTAATGAAGAAAAGCTAAGAGATTTAGTACATGAAAACTTGAGGGTATTGTAACATCTTCCCCTTGGGATAGTTCATCCCCCGAATGATACTGACTTGGCTAAAATTTTAAGGAAAGACTGAGATGATGCAAGGGATACTCATGAAATGAATCATGATTGAATATCTGGAATCTGAAATTGATGCATGGTCCACAAACTAAGCTAAATTTCCAAATTACCTAGATACAAACATTTTTACCTCTTGGAATAGCCATATTCATAAGACTTTAGATAGTATGACCAGATGGAAAGATTGAAAACCATAGGAACTTGTTTATTTTATAACTAGACGAATTGATGGCTTTACGGACTAACTCATACTGAAAGTTATACTCAATGGGAGAATTACTTCAACTCTCTTTCTAATAAGTTCTAATAATATTACAGAGTAGAGAATCTTAGGCATGACTGGAATAAGATGTCTGTATAAGGAATCATAATAATGAAACAACTTTATAGCTTAGAACATAGACATATAAATCATAATCTAGGATATAATTGCTAGGCATTAGGCAATGAGACTTCTTACTTTCAAGCTTAGCAACACTTCTCAAATACTCTCTCAACAATACTATTCCCCTTAAATACCATACTCATTTGATTCAACTTATAATTCTCACATGGGCATTGATAAATCCATCTACTAAAGTCTAAACTAAACTAAATTCTCTCATCATGATCAAGACTAACTCCAAATCATAAGGTATAACTTTGACACTTAACTGAGGCCTGAGGGATAGAGTGCCAAAGTCCTAGATTATTAAAGAGATCTAAACTAAGGACATATATGATATAATGTGTATTTCACTAGTTTCACGAGTTCTAAGAACTGATCATACTATGAAATACAAGTTCATACTTATCATAATCTATTCAACATAAGATTGAAGTTCATAGATTTATGAGAGATAACTCGAATCATAGATTAAAACTATTACTTACTTACCAGAAGTTGAGAATGAACTTTAATATGCATGAAGTGTAGAAGAATTGGCCTTTAGTATGGATTTATCATGAAATACATGATTATGGTATGATAATGACTGAAATCCATGGAATATTCTAGAATAAGAAGGGATCAACATCTCATCACAACTCTTATTGACAAGCATCACAATCTAATTCTCTAAAAATGATTTGGTTCTTCACTCTACCGTCTCCCTTTTAGATCAAAGATGACATTCTAAGCTTAAGGGTCTACTCCATATCTTCGAGACTAAGCCATAATTTCTTTGCTCTAATGGTCTAAACATGAATGCTCACTCACCTGAATAAACTATATCTAGACAATCCTAACTTCATTCTTGGACACTCTCTTATTACATACCACTCTTAACTTCTTTTAGCTTCAATAATCATCATAATAGACATACACTCTATTAACTCGACAAACATACCTGCCTCACTAAAGACATAATCTTCCTCCTTTTTATCATAGTCTACTAATATCATATCTCTAGCTATCAAGACTACCGTATACTACATAACTAGCTTTATTCATACTTAGAAACTCATGGGCATTATCTAAGAACATGTGACACTTAATAATCTTAGAAAATAATTCAATCTCCATATCACCTTGGGTACACCTCCACATCATTCCTACGACATCATGCTTAATTGTGAATAAATAAACTTAAACTCTTGCATACATTATCTCAAGCATGCTCATTCGCCTCTAATATAACTAGCCACACTATCCCGAGTAATCACTCTTTCTAACTTGATGATCATCTATTATTTCATCTTAGGTTCTAGTACTAGTCAAGATTAACCACAATTTAGCATACCATTCTTTACATGCCAAAATACCAGGAAACACCAGTTCACTAGAACCTTATAATAATAATATTGATCATAATCTTACAGTCTATCAAATTACAGTCCATAATCACATCCCCTTTCTGCACATCTCTATTGCTTATCCATCCATATATCTAAATTTACCCCTAGATCTACAAACATAACCACTTTTTTTTTTAATAACTTGAATGAGAACCCATATTAACAATTCTTATCAACACAATACTTTTGTTAGGAACCTATACTTTTCTAACACAATGAATTATCATTAAAAAGTCCTTTTCTACTTTAAGCATACCACAATTTAGCTTAACTAATAACTCCATATTTACCTTTAACCATGAAAACTACACCACATTAACTACTCTTTAGCTAGCACACAAGGGCAAATCATGCCCATCCTACTTAATAGAAGACATAGATCTATAAATTTTTACCCTCAATTAAATGCTAACCCAACTTTTCTTATTTTTACACTTCTAAATCCATACTTCCAACGCTAAGTATGTTCTACTACTTATGAGTCATAACACCCTGAGTTACACTTTGCCTTTATAAAAATTGTATTCAACACTCAAGGGATGTGCTCTCTCCATTCGTGAGCACTATCTATAATGAAGAGTTAACAAGGAATCTGAATACATATCTTATACTTTCTTAACTGAACAACTCATATGGATTAGGACATAAGTTTAGACTTGAGGAACTTTTAACACACTAGAGAGCTCCTCTTAATCCCCTTGTTGACTTCTAAAATTACTGATTGTAAATCTTAGAGAATCTTTTTAGGAGGAATTGGAACTTACTAATCGTGTTTTCTCAAGAATAAGTCATGGATGGAGAATTATGGAGTAACACATGAATCGATAGAATTTTCTAAAAGAACAACTTTACTACATGATCTAGAGTATGAAAGAAAGGGAACTGTTCTTAAATGACCTGTGGCCTATTGAAGAAAAGTACAGATTTTATTGTACTATTTTGTAAGACTCTACTAGACATGACTTCATAGACATCCTAAGACAGTTGAAATCTATGCTTTGATACCAAGTTTGTAACACCCAGAGACTACCCCAGATGCCACATGGTGCTTAGGACAACAAGTGATCCTAAACTAACCCTTCTACTAGCTTAACTCAAGAGAAACTAAATAAGATACATTAATCTGAAATAAATATGTGGAAAAGAAGTCTTTACTAAGTAGGTTCAATATTAAACTGTGTAAAACAATTACAACTTTGGTTATATAAAACAAAACTAAAATCAAATACATTAACTCTACTAACTCTCTATGAAGCCTCTACTAAAGGTAGCTGGGACATGACTTAATAAAGAAAACAAAATTCTACTAAAACTAAAATTGACTTGAGCCCTCGAATCAAAAGGGCTCATCACCTGTTGGTTGAAAGCTGCACACTGTTTGATTATGATATGTGGGCTATAACTGGTACCTATATTATGAGACAATGTATCACATAGACATATATGTGGATCATTACTTTTGAAATTTACTAAGTATATTGGGGTGAATTCATAAGTAAAATATAATTTGAATATTCATATACACTTTCAAATAATGCATGCTAAGTGTAAAAGGCTCATCTTGGGCTTTAATAAAACAAAAGCTGTAAAATCATAAACATGAGTAATGAACCATAAGTATAAAATTTGTGAGCCATAACACTTAGTTCTAAAAGCTTTTCTTGTATTCTTTCTTTAGGAGGTTCTTCTAACTGACATAAATCATGTGAGCTATCATCGAGTCCAACATCTTACCCGTGTTGGGGAAAGTTATCCTACTCTTGCCATCATAATAGGACCTTAAATAAAGTTATCACTATCTGTAACTTCATCCATATTGGGAATAAGATTAACCTAAATTGGCTCATAGTTCTGTGGCATGTGATCTTGGATGATACCCAACTCAGTGCTAAATACTACTCCTTTATTACTTAATGCTCATACTTTAAGAAATCCACCTTAAGATAGCATAAGGGTTTATAATGAAAACCAGTTTTACTTTTATTTGCTTTAAATTATAATAGAGATAAACAAATGTGAATTCCATCTCTTAGAGGAGGATCCAAAGATCAATTCTTGCTATAAATCTTGAAATAAGCTTTTCATAGAATGGTTAAAATCATAATCTTCTTGATTTCTTAACATTTAAAATTAGGGCTTAAAATTCATGCTTTAAACTCATGGTAATTCATACCAATACTTCATGCTTAGTTTAACTCTTGAATTACTTCAACAACAACTAGTCAAGATAGTGCAATCTTATTCATAATAAAAATCTTATAAGTTAAAACATAAATATAATCACTTCTTGACATACTTAAAACATTAAATATAATGATAATCATATGCTTCAAAAATATAGAAACTTAGGTATGAACCCTACTCCAAAAAAAGTAAATAGAAATCTTAAAATCATGCAATTTTGGCACAAGGGTGAAAGCATACCCTTGTTCATAAACCCACATACCTTAATTAAATGGATTCTTAAAAAAAATTGAATTTGGAACTTTAATTTTTAGGGAAGAAATTTCTTTATCTTGAAAAGAGAGGCTTGAATTTTTGGTGATGAACCCTAATCTTGATGTTCTTGGTATTCTTGAATTTGAATCTTGTGATTTAGGATATTATCTTGAAAAAAATCCTAGATGGTTGTTCTTAAGTATGGGAAATGTAGTAATATGTTATGTGTTTGAGAATTATAAAAATACCATTAATAGAGGATCTTAAGTCGTGCGGGGAGAGGGTCGGGTTTGAGGTAAGGACAAGACCAAAATACCTCTTTGGAGATGAATAAAAATTTCTAAAATTCTTTAGTTTATGACTTGGTTGATGGCTTATCAACTTTGTTGATAGCCTATCAGCCTAGTCATCAACTTCCTTTTATGTTCTGCCTAAGGTTGACGAATTGGCTTATGGGTTGTCAACTTGTTGATGACTTATCAGCCTAGTCGTCACCTCTTTCAATGCTTCTGTCTATGGTTGACGACTTGTCTGATGGATCATTAACTTGGTGATAAATTATCAGCCTAGTCATCACCTTATTCAGTGATTTTTTCTATGGTTGATGACTTGGCAGATGGGTTATCAACTTGTTGATGACTTATCAGCCTAGTTGTCACCTTGATGATAGATGGATATGCTGAGGAAAAATAATCATAACTTTCCACTCTGATATCAGATTAAGGTAAAACAAAATTTGTTTGAAAGCTGACTCTAAGGTATTTCATTTGACATAAAGTAGGACACATGAATTAACATATATTATAGGAGATACACTCATCTAAAGTTGACCCTATCTGGAGCATTTATCAAAACACTATCGATAGAAAAGTCCTAAACTCATGTTTGAGTTAGGAGGGTATTATGACCTTGATCAATATAAAAAAAATATTCCCATGTCATATATTTTATAATCACACATTTATATACATAGAATAATTGGGTTCAAGTCTGTACGCATAGAAACAACGATTATTAATTCTATCCCAAAAATGTGGGGTGTTATAATTGCTTTCCCATATTTAAAATGGATTATTCATTCTTTAATAGATGGTTTTGGGACTTATTTTATGAATTATGATATTTACTAGAATAGTTTACATGGGTTTCCCCAAATTGATTGATTTTTGGCTCTAATATTGTATTAACCTCAACCTAGCTTACAAACTTGATTTTTAAATATGGATATTTGACTAATTTGAATTACCACTGGAACATTTCATTGCATTAAAGGATAAATTTATAAAAGTATATTTTGAATGCTCTTGGTGGCCATGGTTTTTTTTAAATAGAACGTGGGTGTCTAATGGTTAAATGGTCCAGTTTGGCATAATTGAATTATCTTGAAGCCTATTAAAATGATCATACCATGTTAGAAATGTCTCGATAAAGAATTCTTTGTTAATGGTTGGGTTTATGTGTAAACTATTTTAATTTAGGCTTAAAGGAAATTATGTAGCTCACCATGAATATGTATCCCTAGTGGACCAACACTGGAAACAACGTTTGCTGATGTTAGGGGTTTATATAATCATGTGACTTGATACACATTATAATTTTGATGGATATCACCTTGATGACATTAACCTTTTATCGGTAATTATGGCTAACATGGACCAGGGCCCTTCCGACAGAATGCGTTGGACCCATATAACGCATGGGTACCTTTAGGACAAAGTGAGATACATAGTTCAGGCTAATGGTTTTAATCTTTTATGTTTATGACCTTTGTACCTATACCGACATCCTATATATATGTGTAAAGATTAATGTTTTTCATGGGGTTTCTATTGGTTTTTGGAAATTGCATTATTTAATCCATCTTCTCTAAGTTATATGCAAGTACTCGCACCATTGACCATCCCTAGTCACTGCATCATTTCATGATGTAGGGTTAGAGGGATATTCTGTTGCTCTTGTCCAACATTAGGTGATTTGGTACTCTTGTAGATCTACTGTGAAGTAGTAAGCCTCCATCTTTTGGAAGGCCCGGTCATTTCACTTGTTTTCCTTATTTCATAGTATTTCATTTGGGATTCTTTTTTGTCATAGTCGGGGGAATTTCCCAACTTAGTTGGTATTTTTGTTTAAGAGGCTTTTCTGGACAAGTGGTGGGGATTTATTGCAGTTTGGTTGGAATTTTTAAAATATCCATTTGACTTACATATTCTTTTTATTACTATTTTGTTGGCTTCCACTGTATTCATTTGTTTTGCTCAAAAGGTTAAGCAAAAGAGGTGATCTCTGTCTCACGGTGGGCTTGATATACCCGCCACGACTAGGACCTGGTTTGGGTCGTTAATATATGATAGGTAACCAATTATATAAAAACCAATTACACCTCAATGATCATAGTGATGCATATTATTATCAACTTCCATGTCAACTTCATTAATATATTACACCCAAAATAGTTTTCTACTTCCCTCATGGATATCTCGCTATTTTCAAAGTTTATAGAATTATTTCACACTAGGAACAACTGGATGCACAAGGCATCTAAAATGGCCCATGGAATTACCCTAGTGGTAGTATCAGATCAATAAATTGATCCATATAAGGAACTATTTCATAGACATCCTGGTCAAAAGTCACACATAAGAATCATCAACCACATTTATCCTCCAACATATTCATTATATATTCAGTTCATGAATTAGGACACTCAATCATCACATGTATTTATTTCACAATTTTGCATTCAAATACCGTAAACACTTCAATCATATCACAAAACAACATCGGAGTTAACCTAAACAATCAATCAAGAAAAGATTCCCTTACAAATCTCACTAAAATTACAACATTCTATTTGATTAAATAAAAATCTTAGCATAGAGGATACATGTAACACTCAATCAAATATCCTTAAAAATATTGGAACAAAATTCCTACACCTCTTATTGACCTCTACCGTTTAAAATATCCAATTTTAATCCTTTTGTTCATTTTTGATATACAAATTTGGATCGGCTAATCAAAATATTGGGGATTGAGATACCAAATGGAATCTGCCAGGTACAAATTTAGTTTAACTTAGGGAGACAACACCCAAATAGCAATATGGGATAGAATAAAGTGATATTCATTTCCTAGTTGTCTTGTAGCTTCCTAAGGATTTGATGTCGATGTCAAAATACCAATCCGCAGAACTTTACTCATCACTTGCTCTTATACTAGAGACTGGTAATGTAGGCACAGTTAACATCTTGTAATGACCCAAATCATGAATCATGCAAAAACCTGCACAATTCTACCATATATAGGAGAACCCTTACACCCATCCATTTAAAACTACAAAATACAACTCTAAATCCTTAAACAATAGCAAGTAATAAGCTTTAGTTTAAAATAAAATATTTATTACAATAAAAACATGTAAAAATTTAACCACACAACTTACTCAAATCGAGTCTAAAGATATACAAGAGGAAAAACACAAGACACAATCTTTATGTAAGATTTGAAAAATAGAAGCTATTGAAGAATGATCACCACCGTAATACATAAACTTTAACTAACCTCCAACAAATAAAATATCCTTAAATTGAGATATAGCAACGTAGTGTAATAATGAGAGTTTATAGGGTGTAACATCCAAAAAACTAAGGTCATGAAGGCATTTATCATGGTTAAGCCTTGATATGTAAGCCAATTACCAAAATTTATATGTAAGAAGAAAAAAGTACACACGTCCCAAGGTGAAATATCTGGAGTGAAGTCGAACCAATACAAGTACAATAATAGATAAAGCATGAATAATAATTATACCATAAACCATCCAAAAGCTTGGTGTCATAGTGTAATACCAATATAAATACAACTAAATAAGAAATCTTCAAATATCTATCTCTAACTACAAAATAAGGACATCAACACAGTAGTAGGACGTCTAACATTGACATTGAAGTCCTAGAGCAACCACTACCTCAAAAAATTTTAATAACCAACAACACGACCTCAGATGCAGCTCGAAAAATTGAACCTAGATCTATACCAAAAGGTAACAATATGGTGAGTATGTTCCACATTTACTAAGTAGGTATCATAGGTTGATCGAGCGATGTAGAAAATAATTTATATAAGTACACACTCTGACCACGTCACCTAGCGTGACAAAATATCCATAATGGTAGCACATACTATCTCTACTAATAGTTCTAAATATAACAAATAAACAATTAAATAGGTATACAAAGAAAAAAAAATACATATGTGAAGAATAAATCATAGAAGCGCAACACCAAAGATGCATAATGTATTTAATGCAATGATTATAATATTAGTGTGTGATATGATTAAGGCCATCTCAAAACCTTCATATACACCTATTGAGCCTCAAAGCATCCAGGTAGGACCAATAGGGTGTTCGCAATCCATATACTCTCTTAATACTAAATCCAAATCTCAATATCCATATTTCTTCTCCAACTCTTGGACTATGACAGAGGGATTGGTAAAAATATCTCATTTCAATAAAAAAATTGGTGTTTCCTCAATGGTATAAATGTATCATGAGTGTATCTGTAATATGAGGATGAAATTCTCATAATCTAAAACAATAAAAATGTCTGGAATCCATTCAATATATATAATCATGAACTTAAAACTTACTCAATATGTCAACTATCCATAATTTAGTATAGGCAATGTACCATAGGAATAAATATGCCTGTAAGACATAAAAAATATAACATTTTTCCCAACATAGGTATTTTTATAATGAAGTAAGCAACCAATGCATATTAGAGATCAATGAGATTAGATAAATCCCCCATATGGGCAACACACAGTAAGTATACTCTTAAATCACCACTAAAAACAATATAGGTCCCCACCCGAGCACACAAAGTAATAATAACATTGAAAAAGATTTCCATGATTGATTAATCATACCCATAGCATGCTTTTAAATATAGCATAATGACCCAAACCAGTCTAAAGAAAGTTAAAGAAAGTTAAGCCATAACATATAATGACCCTCTAGGTTATTTTCTATATTTCTATTTATTTTTCCCATTTAGAGCTTTTCTATAGATGGACCTAGTCATTTATTAATTCTTGAAGCTGATTGTTTGATTCTCGAGTAGTTTCTTTGTTTTGTAGGGAAAATTCCTAATTTTTGAAGTCTTTGCTAGTGAAAATTGGCTATCTGGCAAAAACATTAGCAAAACTACCTTGTATTTTATGTTCCAATAGCTCTGGAATGTCAATTTTAGTCTAGGTAGACCTTTGGCTTGAGTTTTATGGATTTTGGAGTCATTCCAACCTATTGGCTAGAACTTAAGAAAAAAGACACTTAGGTGTGGGACACACTTTTCACTTAAATGACCTCGGATAAAATTTTTTACGGTGTCATTGAGTCTGAAATATTGAATTTGATAGGGTATCATATTTTGTTTATGTATAAGGGATTCTAAATGAATTCAAAAGAGTCGGTGAATACTTTTATTCATGGTTAGTTTCTAAATTATTTTCCCGAATCCCTAAAATATTGATGCGCTTATTTTAAGAACATTTGAGCTCAGAATTTACCCATTCTTAAGGTTAAATGTTCCTTGAGCATAGAGGTACATGTTGTTGAATTTAAATGTCCAATTCAACAAGCAGGCCCTACATAGAGTTTTTATAGAATTTTTAACCCGAGATACATAAGTTCAATATGGTTACTATTATTCTTGTTTTGATTACTAGGTTATCATTTTGATAGCATGGTATCATACGAAAGCTTTGAGTAAGGGAAATTGATTGACTTAGTAGATTTATTTGGGATCAAAAAAGCCTTTGTTTACCTCTCTCATTGCTTATGTTTAATTAAATTATATTTATGGTAATGTGCTGGTATAGATTAAGAATTAGTTCTTGCATGTATTATTAGTATAGTTCAGAATAGTTAGCCTATTGTAGAACTGTATATTAGGCATAATCAACTTAGTCACTCATGTTTTAGTTAGAATTGATATTTTAGGGCTTATGATGTCTTATCTAACATCTAATAGAAAAATTAGATACCTTAATGTCGTCTAGGGTGGAATTTGTCTTTTAAAGGATTTCATGGATTAGGAATGGGCCCCTCTGACCCACCTTAGGAAAAGATTATCATTAGTTCTTTGTCAATATTTATTATGGATTTTGAAAATTATATATTCCTTATACTTATGCTATTAGGTGATTAGGAGTTGGTGTTAGTTCCGGCCAAGTCCGACAATTTCTTAATATTGAGTTTTCGTTCAAGTTAGGTAATTGATGATATGTGTTCCACTTCAAGTCTGACTTATGATGATTATATTAAGTTCCAATTTAAGTCAGGCATTGAGAGGTTATTTATGGTGTTCTATGGTATAGATGGATTCACGGTTAAGGCTTGAGATATGGTTAATTATTGAAATTTTGTTATTTAGTTTCTTTGATTGCATCCTCTAGCTTATGGGGCCCCTCATGGGGTTATTTAATTTTCCCCGCTTACTATTTTGTGAGGGCTAGTCTTGTAGTATTAATCACACTTTCATCATGTTATATCTATTGCAGTAATTTATTCATAGTATTGGAGCATTATTCAAGGTTTGACCCGTTACCTTAACATATTTATCTTGCATCTTATATTTATCTTGCATCTTTATTATTCTTATATTATGGTTTACCTCGTTGGACGATGATTCCTACTAAGTACCCATGGCTTTGCTACTCATACTACACTTTTGTACCATTTTTATGTTGATCTACGTACTGGTGGCCACCGCTAACATTAGAATTATGCAGCTTAGAGTTCAAGGAAAGGTTGAGCTTTTGCTCCTGGAGTTGGCCCTTTTATATGTATTCTACTTTTGCTTAGCCTTTCATCATTTGTGATTGATTTATATTTGATTATTACTGTACTTGTATTCCTTTATTAGTGGCTCTTGTACTGACACTACTAGGTCCTGGGATGTCACCGACTCAAGATTAGAACTCACACTAAGAGAATTTGGCAAAAAGTGTTTGATCTCTCAAAGTCTGTAGGACAATCCTCATATATTATATATGCTCCTCTGTACACCTCAAATACAATAGGATATCATTGAACATAATAACAAAGAAATACAAGTATGGCCTAAATACATAGTTCATCAACTCCATGAACACAGCTGAGGCATTAGTCAACCCAAAAAACATCTCCAGGAACTCATAATGGTCATAACGGGTGCATAAGTTCTACAAATAATCAATGTGAGGCACAAGATAGCAGTTCTACATTGTCACCATGTTAATCAACCTGTAGTTAATACACATGCACAATGAAACACCCTTCTTCTTCACAAACAAGATGGAATCTCCATAAATCAACATGCTCGGTCTAATAAAACCCTTACTTATAAGATTTTGAAGCTAAGAATTCAGCTATATAAGTTCATCAAGATCCATTTAGTAAGGTGCCATAGAAATAGGTCTGGTAGCCAGCTTAAGATCAGTAATAAACTCATTTAGATCTCAGGAAGAAGACTAGGTAATCGATAAGAAAAACATCAGGAAACTCAAAAACTATATGGACACAGTAAAGAATGGAGTCTTTACACTAACATCATGAATAGAGTGACATAAGACTAGAAACCCCTCAAGATAAGACTCTTACCAAAAATATAAGAAATAATCCCCATCGGCTCGAGCCTAATAGACACCCATCACACTGTTGGTGGTACATCGAGTATGGATAAGGTGATGGTCTTAATAAAATAATTTAAGACCGCATGATTTTGGGATAACCAATTCATGCCCAGAATCAAATAAAAATCCACCATATCTAACACAATAAGATCCAACCTTAGTATCAAACTGTCAAAAACTCACAATACATGATCTTTAAACCCAATCCACTACTAAAGCGTCATCCATGGGGGTAGATACACATAACAGAATAGATATAGAATCCAAAGATAACTCAAACCATGGGGCATAATAAGTAGAGAGATAAGAATAGGTGGTCCTGGATTAAATAAATCAAAAGTTAATTTATGGAACACTTAAATCATATCCGTAATAACAATATTTGAAGACCAAACCTCAGGTTTAGCAGGTATAACAAACAACTAACCACACCTGCCACCTGTCTTTGCTATTGATTGATCTCATACCCTACTCACCTGAGGACCTCCATATGTATCCCAAAGACTACCCTGGTGATCATGCATACCTCCTCTATTTAAGAGATGCACTACCCTACTTAGTGGAACAACTTGAGTTGAAGAAACCATCACTCCAGGACAGGGGTACTCTCTTGACAAATGGTCAAAAGCTCTACAACAATAAGATGCCCCTGATGCTAAGCTAATATTAAAAGATTCAGCATATCCGAATAACCGCCATGGCTAGAATAACTAGAAGATAAATGTCACAACCCAAGAACCAAGGGCCATGATGGCACTTGTCACGACAAGCCTTGAAAAGTAAGACAATCACCTAAATGTTATGAAAAGAGAAATCAATATCTAAAGAAAAGGCAAGACTCCTAGAATAGAGTTGAACCACATATATATGATTACGGCGGAAATACAGAATCAACAATACCTTATAATATCCCAAAACTGTAGTGGCACAGTTAAGAACCATTAAATACATCTTGCATGTCAAATATTCAATAAAAGTCCAAAAAAGATAAAAATCTATCTTTGAATACTAAATTAAAATAGATAGGAAGAGTTAGTAGAACAACTTTGATAGCACAGATGAGTATGATCCACTTTTACTCAATAGGTGTAATAGGTCGACTTGGGAATCTGAAAACTAAAGCATATAAAAATACACGTTATGGGCATGTCACCTCCAATTAGGAAATGACCCAAATGGTAGCCCAAACTATGTCCACTAATAATTCTACAATATACACATATACTATACATAAATATGAGAAAGAAGTACAAGCATACATATATACAAAATTTGAGTATAAGAATGAAGTAAAAATAGACAATCTAACATCAAAGGCAATAATACAACCTTGAATAAGCATAATATATATGTAATTTAATGAAGAAGAAGATGATGATGATGATGGTGATGTGATGCTCGAGGTTGTTAAACAACCTCTGTATACACCTACCTAGTTGTGCATCTAGAAGGGACCCATGGGTGGTTCACAGTCCATATACAATCCATTATCTAATACCCATATCAATACTCTACTAGGATGCACAGACCAGCTTAGGGTTTTAAAAAATTTCTCATTTTTGTCAAAAAAATCCACTATTTCTAGGATTTACATGGTGATACCAATGTTTCATGAATGTATATGATATGATAATGTAATTCTCAAAAGTAACTAGAATGAGAATTTCAAAGTCCAACCAATAAACAAACCATGTGAGAAAAAATCCACTCATTATATCAATCATCCATGAATCCAACATAATCCATAAGCTAATAGAATAAAATATACATACACACAAGAAAAACAATATCATATAAAGCCCCACATAGTCAAACATTGCAAGTAAAGCTCAAAACCTTTAAACAATGACAACAAATTCCCCCACTTAGGCACAACACAATAATACACACATTTCCATGATTTGTTCACACAAACATAACATGATTTTTAAATAAATATTAAATACCCAACGCAATCTAAAGAAAGTTAAGCTATAACCTACCTCGAATGCCAAAACTGCTACAAGCAAGCCTTCTATACTAAGCTTTCACCTCGAAAATAGACTTAAATCATCTAAAACACACAACTATAAAATCTATGCATTAAAAGAAATCCAATGATGTCTATATTATCCATTTTTAGATCAACGTCGAAAGGGACCCCCGAAATGGTTTTTTGACAAAAGGTTACAACTAGAATTTTTATCCAAAAATATATTTCCCATAATTATAGGAACTTGTAGTAGAAAAAACCAAGTGAAAATAAGATGAAATCAGAGATTAAATCAAGAAAATTATAATTTAGGACTTTCGATAAAAAACCCACAAATTCCACTCATGAATTCAAGTTATTAAAAGGATTTAAATGACATGAACAGAAGAAAAATAATTAAAATAGGAGTTTTGGTGCATACCCAAGCTAAAATTCAAAGAAATTTCCCAAAAACCCAAACCCCAAGCTCCAAGCCTTGAAATATAATGAAAAATTATGAAAATGAGGATATAATTCACCCAGGCATCATATAAGCAATTATTGGGTTTCTTAAAGGACCAGGCATTGCTTAGGCGATACCTGCCTTATTGCATAATCAACCAGGCTATCTTTTACATGATAATCACTTAGGAAAGCTTGGTGTCTCTTAGGCAAAATTTTGGCTATCAAGCCAAGTCACTTATGCAACAAAAATGTCACTTAAGTGACGCACTTGTAGGAAAATTATAAAATCCATTGACCCCTCGAGATTCATCTAAAAACCAAAGAATGCAAATGAACTATGATGCTAGAATTATTTTGATGCTTTGGACTTAATCGAGATATAATTTTTTTCTTAAAAACGTGATTTTCAAAAGGTTGACCCCTGAAACCCAATTTTACAGTTTTCAAACCTAGGGTTGAAATTACATATAAAAATCATAAAACTGCACCAACTATTTACCAACATAAAATTGATGTTTTTAATATACTGGTGCAGTCCAGTTTTCAATTGGATGAATGAATCAATAAATGTTGGCCAAATAAGCTATGAAGCCTTTATAACCACCAAAAACTACAATCTCAAACCAGTCATACTGAAATATATACGGAACCATGCCAACTATCCCCATAACCTAGAAATACCATATTACAACCAGGGGGGGGTTAAATAGATAAGGAATGTATAAAAGAACAATTCTGATAAATCACCAAATCTTTGGTTATTACAAAAAATACCTTAGAGGATTACCACAACTTTGGCCAGGATAATTACTATAACTTGACTGGACTTCATTGGTGATCTAAATTATGACATAAAAGGTCCTACTAGACAAACCCTAATGCTTATAAAGCTAACATAGATAGTACCCACCTTGAGAACCACTGCCTCTAAACTATGAGCTGCTATGGCTCCTACTGAAACAACCTTGATATCAACCATTTATCTCTCCCCCTTTGGGACTTATGATGTATCTCCTTGATAACCTGTAAATGATTAGAAACCTCATCAAATGATCTACCAACAACAACTAAACTCTTCATAGCCATATAGAGAGAAAGTCTCAAAGCCCAAAGAAAATACTTAACTAACTCATACTCGGTCATCAAAGTTTCTATATTTTATTTTTATGATGGTCAGTTGACAAAAAGGGACCAGGTCCCTATCTCTTTATAAAAACAAACCACTGTCACATCTCTATGCAGTTTTGTATGTAAGTGTAATAAACTACGTAGGTGAGTTGTGTACAAGACTAGAAACCTTCCTCAATCAAAATACTACCCCAATCATTATCCTACAATAAATATAAAAGATTGCTTCTCAATTAAATAGTTTTTTAAATTTGATTACAAGTAGAAACTGGGGAATACTTAATATTTCTCAAGTTCTAAGTTTCTGTGTGTTGAAAGAGTAATTGTTCTTCAACAAAGTCTTTGACTGTAATTTAATTATTCATCTTGTAATAGTAATGCGTTTCTTATGTCTATAGAGTTCTTGGGTAGAGTTATTGGAGTTGATATTGGCTAGAGTTAATCAATTCTGAGAAGATACCTTAACAGTGTTGTCAAAGAGAGTATGTCATATAGTTATTGCAAATTAGTGGAGCTTAGAGTTAAGTTCCAATGGATTTTGTAATCATGAGTTTGAATCTAGTAGATTATTGTGTATTTATAAGGGCAATCCATGGCTTTTTCTCCCTTGATCAAGGTGATTTTAATGTTAAAGAATTGTGATTTTTACTCTTTTGCAAAGTTTTATTTCCTTACTACTTTACTGATTTATTGCCTGTATCTGACTCTAAGGGACCTTATTCCTTATAAGGTAGTGCACCCCCACTATTTAACCATTGGTATCAGAGTAAAGACACTCTTAAAGGTTCATCCCAAGAGTGATTTAATAATCATCCTGTTCCACCTAATCTGGAAGAAGGGAAATCTATGACTAGACCTCCTCATTTTAATGGGAAGTAGTATGGGTAATGGAAACTAGGATGTATGACTTTATTATAGCTAAGATAGTAAGATGATGAATGTTATACTTGATGGTCCTTATGTGCCTATTAAGAAGATTAAGAAAGGACACATAACAAGAATGGTTGTCAAAACTAGAAGAGTATGATAATGAAGATCAAATGAAATTTGAGAAAAATTACAAGGCCAAAAAATTACTTGTCTGTGGCATAGGACCTAATGAATATAAAGGATTTTTGCTTGTTAAAATTCTAGAGAAATCTGTGATTATTTAAGGACTTCTCATGAAGGAACCACTAATATGAAGGATTCAAAATTTGATATACTGACTACTCAGTATGAAACCTTCACTATGTAAAAAGGAGAAACTATCCAAGAGATGTATACCAAATTCACTTCAATCACCAATGAATTTCACTGCTTAAGAGAAGTTATTTCTTTGTATAAACCAATGATAAAGTTTTGGGAGTTCTTTCTAAATCATAGGAAAGCAAAGTAGATGTTATTACTGAGGCAAGAAACCTAAAAACACTCACTATGTATTAATTCATTAGTAATCTGAAGACTCATGAACTCAAGAAGCAGCAAGGGCAAGAGAAGCAGAAAGAAAAAAGAGAAAAATCTTTGGTGTTGAAGGCTTTAAAGTTTGATTCAAGTGAGAAAGGAACTAATGTTTATTATTTGGAAAAAATAATTGTTAGAGCATGAAGAAAAGTTGTCAGTTTCAAAGAAGATGAAGTAGTAGCAAAAAGGGAGGTACAATTTAAGTTTTCCATAAATGTGGAATAACTGGGAATTTCATCACAGATTTCTCAATGAACAAAATTTATTATCATGAATATCTGAAGTATTAAGGTGAAAAAGGAAAGAAGAAAGGTTGCAGTTGATTTTGCAGTGAAACAGTCTTTAGCTATCTGGGGAGATTCCTCCATTAAATATGAGAAAGATAAAAAGATTGAAGATATTTATATGATTGCAATGGAGGATGAGAATCTCACCTTTTACTATTTTTTAGTTCTTACGAAAATGAAGAAGAAAATGAGGTAACTCTTTTCGTCATTAAGGAAAATTTAGATAACTAATCTGCTAAAAAGATAAAGAAGCTTTCAAATCTGTTGAATGATTCTATGTATGAATTTACTACTGAGAAAATGTGTTAAAAGATAAAGTAGGATATCAAAAGATTGAATTAATTTCCTTAACTCTCCAGTTATTGGAAACAAATGAACAATTTACTAAGTTCTAATTTGAAAATCTGAGTTTAATAAATTAACTAAAGAAAGTGGATGTTTTTTATGGTAAAGGGAAGAAAGAAGACTCTAAGCTTCAAATTGAAATTGAAGAAAAATTAATGGACTGGACTTATTAAGAATAAGGAATTAGAAATGGGCCTGGTCCTTATATTAGAATAACATAAAAAATCACTAAAATTGACCACATCCTTATAATCCTTTCTAATTTAACTAGTCAAGGTGTCAATAATGGTAAAGGCCT
Organism: Capsicum annuum; assembly: GCF_002878395.1. NCBI lineage: Eukaryota > Viridiplantae > Streptophyta > Magnoliopsida > Solanales > Solanaceae > Capsicum > Capsicum annuum. Next base: position 103,701,444 of record NC_061113.1, on the reverse strand, counting down.
TGAATATCAATATAAAACCAAGTCACTTGGGTATCAAGGGAAAGTTGTTCATGCTTCAAAATATGGTCCGAAAACCTATATGCACTCTTTGTGAAAGAGATGGGAACTTGAAGGAAAACTACCAATGGTGGCTTGGATCTAGAAAGAGCAATTCTAGATACACAGAGCAAAAGAATTGTTACCCTAAGGGTTCCATACCCTTGTAAAATATGAAGAAGATTTCTCTACCTAAATGGTCTAAGAAAGATTTGATCACACCTTTATCTTCCTTCTAGGAACTCAAACTCAAGTTGGTTCCCAAATCTAACAAATAACTTTAATTGAAGGTAGGAGAAAGGGAATGCAGTCAAAGCTGGTTTAAGGATAGTGGATACTCAAATCACATGTCCAAAAGGACTTACTATTTTCTCTCTATCAAGAGACATCCAGGCAGAGGTGTCTATTTTGGAAATAGTAAAAAGGGCAATATCCATGGTGTGGGAATGATTGGAAAATTACCTGATCAAGAAATATAAGGTGTATACTATGTGAATTGACTCAAATACAGTCTTCTAAGTGTTTTTACAATTTATGATAAAGGTAATTAGACGATGTTCTCATCGGATGGATGTCTTGTGTAAAGCTTGAAGCCTGGGACATTCATTTACAATGAAAAAAGGTTAAAATTTAGAGTTTTTAGTTAATGGGGAATTAACTTGCTTAGGTGTTCAAAGTGAAGATGTTGATCTATGGCGCAAAGGTCTTGGATATGTAAGTTTTTCTTTGCTAAAAAAGATTTCAAATTGCCTGGTCTGTGGCATGCTAAAGCTGAAACTTCTAGACAACAAGTTTTTTCATGCTTATGTTAAGGGAAAACAAATCAGGCCTTCCTTTAAGCTGAAGAAGAGGTGAGTACTTCTACATTGCTTGAGTTGTTGCACATAGATCTATGTGGACCTATTACCATCCAAAGTAGAGGAGGAAAGAATTATGTACTTGTCATTATGGATGACAACTCAGGGTTCACCTAGACAATGTTCTTGATAACCAAGGATGAAACCTATGAGGTTTTGTTAACTTTCTTCAAGCAAATTCAAATAAATTTGAATTGTAAGATTGTTTAATTAAGATCTTATCATGGAACTAAATTTGAGATCTCTCAAATTAGAGGATTTTGTGCTGAATATAGAATCAATAACAACTATTCTTCTCTTATGACTAATCAACAAAATGGATTTGTTGAAAGAAAAAATAGAACCCTTATAGAGATTTCAATGACCACACTAGTGGGCTTTAAAAAATCTTTTGGGCTGAAGCTGTTAATACTTCCTATTATGTGACAAAAATGTGTTTGATTAGATCTCTCCTAAACAAAACCCCATATTAGCTTGTGTTTAATAGAAAGCCTAACCTTTAATAAATTAGACCTTTTTGGTGAAAGTTCTTTGTTCTCAATAATGGGAAGAATGAACTAGGAATGTTTGACTCCAAATGTGATGAAGCAACATTTGTAGGCTACTCCTCAACAATTAAGTCATACAAAGTATTTAATAAAAGAAATCTATTTGTGGAAGAAAGTAAACATGTGGTCTTTGATGATTAATAAAAGCTAGTGAATCCAAGTGATTATGAAAATTCTGATATTGAATAACTCATTCTAATTAGAAGGGATAATATTGCTGAAGATAATGGTCAAGGACTAAATGATACAATTGGGAATGATGAAGGTAATAGTAATCCAGGATCTCAATTACAGACCCTTGATCTAGTTGAAGAACATCAAGAAGTGCCTAGTGTAAATCTTTAAGGACCTGGTCCCAGCGGAACTGATCACAGAAGGTTAAACTAGAAAATAAATCTTCTCACCCATTTGAGAATCTAACTTCACCTTTCGAATCTTGAGGAAAAACAAGATCTCAATAAAGAAATTTCATGGCATTCAAAGCATTATTGTCCTAAATTGAGCCTAATAATATGAAAGAAGCCTTGAAAGATGCCCATTGAATCAATGTAAGGCAGGAGAAGCTTCAATAATTTAAAAGAAGTAAAGTCTAGCACCTGGCAAACTTATTGACAGAATATTTATTGGGAGCAATTATGTGTATAAAAAAAGAAAGATAAGCATGGATCTATCAACATAAATAAAGCAAGGTTGGTTTTTCAAGGTTATGATCGGGAGAAAGGAATTGACTATGATGAGACATTTTCCCTTATAGCAAGGATAGAGGCTAACATAATTCTTATTGCATTTCCTGCCTACATGGGGTTCAAACTCTTCCAAATGGATGTCAAAAGTACTTTTTTGAATGGAAACTTAAAGAAAGAAGTTTATGTCAAGAAACCTCCAGGTTTTGAAAATGCACTTTTTCTTTATCATGTACTTAAATTGGACAGAGAACTTTATGGTTTAAAGCAAGCACCAAGGACTTGGTATGAAATACTTTTAAAGTTTCTTTTGGAAAATGGATTTATAAGAGGGAAACTTGACAATACTCCTTTTTTAAATTCCAAAGGTAGCAATTTAATAATTGTTTAGTTATATGTTGATGACATAATCTTTGGAGCTACTTCTAAATCACTATTTGAAGTATTTGCAAAGCTAATGGGGAGTGAATATGAAATGAGCAAGATGAGTGAATTGAGTTTCTTCCTAGTCATGCAGAACAAGTAAACATCTCAAGGGACAATGATTTGTCAAGAGATGTATATTAAGGATATACTAAAGAAACACATAATAAAAAATGCCAAGCCAATTGGAACTCCAATTAAAACCTATTCAAAGATGGATAATGATGAACCTGGTCCTTTAGTTAATGAGACCATGTGTAGAGGGATTATTGGATCCTTAATATATCTCATTACAAGTAGGCCAAATATTGTATTTAGTATAGGAATGTGTGTAAGATTTTAGGCTTTCCCAAAGGAGTCCTATTTGAAATCTAGGAAAATAATTCTCAGATATCTAAAAAAGAACAGGGGACTTAGTCCTGTACTATCCATTTGGAGACAGTTTTGATCTGATAGGAAATGTTGATTATGCTAGATATTTGGTGGATAGAAAATGCACCTTAGTAAAAAAATTATTTTCTATGTTCTTCCTTTATCTCCTAGGGTTCTAAGAAGAAGAATTTAGTTGCTTTATCTACTGCTGAAGTTGAGTATGTAGATGAAACATCTTGTTTTTCTTAAATAGAAACTTAAGGATTTTGGGATTGTCTCAGACACCATCCCTCTAATATGTAACAATTCAAGTATAATTAACATGGCTTAGAATCCAGTGCAGCATATGAGGACAAAAAATATTGATGTAAAGCATTATTTTTAGAGAGACAATGTTTGGAAAGGAGCTGTTTGCAAGAAGTTTTGCAAGATTGATGATTTTATAGCAAACATCTTTACTAAGGCTCTTCACAAAGAATAATTTGTGAAGAATAGTTTAAGGTTGAGGTTGATCAAAATAACCTGGCCTACTTAGATTAATTAGTTTTTCTTAATAAAATTTGCTTTGATCAGGGGATAGGTATCCTTGATGAACTATGTACTTGTTAGTACAACTCAGTACCATACCTTTGTAGGTATACAAGCAAGAGAATAACTTTGGAAGATAATAGTAGTGACAGACACAAATTTGAGGATTCACTAAGGAAAAAGAGGCACCTGGTCGCATCTATCAGAATTGGACCAAAACATTGTGCTTTAAAGTCATAAATTTTTTTCTAAAAAAACCATGTGTCTTTTCTTCTGTTAGTCAAAGTTGACAAATCTTTAGTAACGTAAAGGGTTGTACATATTAGGAATGGACATGTCATTTCATTCAAAAGGTTTCTCAATGAAAAAAGTCACTTACCTTAAATACAAAATCAAACTCATTCCATTCCATTCTCTTCAAAATTAATTCATAAATCATCTTCTTCAATCATTTGTCCTCTCAGAAACAAACTATTTTCATTCTTTCTCTCACAAAAGCTATAAATGGCTAAAATTTCCACTCACTTGAGTCCCACTACAGACCTAGAAATTAGTCAATCCCTAGAAATTCATTCTAAAAAGCCCCAAATCAAACATTTTAGTTCATCAATACCCAAAACTATAGAAGACCTCTCCTCAAACCCTCAGTAAGAATCTAAGACCATGCCACCTACTGCATCCCCTTTAGAAACTACTAATACTCTAGATGTATCCATTCCTATTGAAATGTTAGCAACCATGGAAACCCCTACTTGGTCAGCCATAGTTATCGAACCAAATCAGGGCTTTGGTTTATGAATTTAACCTGAAGTTTCTCAATCCAAAGTTTCACTTTTCTCAGAAGAACCAATAAGATCTGAAGCCTCTAAAACACGTAATGTGACTAGTTTCCCCACTCCATCATAGTCAAATCCTATTTTTGCATAACTATTTGATGAATAAATTATAGTAAAAAGGGATGACCTTTCCAACATTGAGAATAGGGTAGTTGACAATTTACTTCTATTCGACAATGTTCCTAAGGAAATCTACTATGGTGTAGAAGAGTAAATAGTAGGCGTAAAAGCTGATATCATAAATCTTAGAATGTTTTTTCAACCTCCAACTGAGGAAGATAAAGTTTATAATGAGGAATTACCTCTAAGGTTATCAGTTCAAAAGTAGAGGGATAGTAAAGGCAAAGAAAATATAACAAAAATTGGCGTGAAGGTTACTAGAACATATTCAACTCTGAGTTCTGAGAAGAAGTTAATGGTGGATTCTATGAAGGCTATCAAATAATCTACTACTAGGAGAATGATGAAAATACAGAAGTTGTACACATTGGAATTAGGAAGATATTGATCCTGATGTTACTGCTGCAATAGAAAAATTCAAAAACGAAGTCCACAAAAAAGGAAGGACTATGTCCTCCATTGTGAAGTGAAGAAGTCCTACTAGGATAAAATTAAAAAACATTGCTATAAATAAGAAGAAAGACTCTAAGGGATCTGGTTCCATGAAGAGAAAAGATAATGAAGTAAAACCAAAAGTGATTCCAAAAGATTAAAGAAGCAGGAAGAAAGAAAGTTTATGTCCAAAGAAAAAATAAATAAGATCTTGAAAACATAGAAAGTACTGACTTATAGAGTATTAGTGAAGTATGTAAGACATAAGGGGTGGTTACACATGCTAGATGAACTAACTCCTATGGTCTTTGAAAGAGAAGTTAGAAAATTCTATTATACAATATATTTCTCAGATTATGGGTTAAGCCTAACTGGCTAGGTTCAAGGAAAGTACATAAAATTGGATAAAGAGGCACAAGGAAAAATCCTAAATGTGCATATTATGGGTGTGAGGACTGTTTGAAAGAAACTGGCCTCAAATGAGTTTATGATTTATGCCTCAATATTTGGAGGGACATCAGTAGCTGATGTAAGAAAAAAGTTTCTCATAAGTGAGTTTTGTATGGTGTTTGAATTTGTCACCAAGGTAATTCTGCTATGTTCAATGAAAAGTACTATGACTTCTATTTTTGATTTGTTTATAATAGAATGTCTTGGTATATTTGAGTTGATAAGTCTGCCTACTCTAATGATAAAACAAATGTATATGGCCATCTAGAAGAAGGAATGACAACATGGTATGCCTTTTGGGTATTTTCTTAACAGGGTATTTAATAACTTTGGAATTATGGGGACCAAAGAGACTCCTATAGTAGTGAAACAAATGTTTAGTCTGACAACTTTAGTTGAAAATAAGTGTATAGAATGAAAAGTGGGGACTGTGTCCCAAGTTTCAGAGCTATTAGATGTTTAGGAAAATTGAGAAAAGAAATAGAGGAGATGAGGTATATTTGGCTGCTAAGGATGCAGATATTCTGCACATAAATATGAAGAAACAAAAATTATACTCAGAGGGACCAGGTGTTTTTGAGCCACTTTCAACTGAGAATGCTAAACTCCAGACTAACGTTGTAGAACTTACTAAGGAAGTTCAAGGAATGAGTGTAGAAGTTAAGGACCTCTCTATGAAGCTACTAAATTCTCATGTTGTAGAATGTGACAGAATAGAGATGTTGCTCAAATATCTCTCCCCTAAACCTCCTTCTACCTAAGTATTGTCACCTCTATCTATTTGTTATACCCATGTTAGTTTCCTTTCTTTTCTTCTGATGTGGCTTTGAAGGATTAGATGTCTTATGTTTTTTTGGGATGCTATAATGGTACTTATCCCATTTTCTATGAATGAATGCTTTTTGGTTTGTTTCATCTCTCTCTTCTTTACTTTAAAAGTTGTTCTTCATGTTAGTATTTACTAGTGTCCATGAGTTAACTGACTTGTGCTTATTTTACTCTTGGTTTACTATTCTTACTTTTACATAATTCTAAAAGAGGGAATACTAAATACATGTGGTAGGGAAGAGGTACCAGGTGTGACACATGTGTAGAATGATGTGTTGATGTTCAAGTATATTGATAGGGGGAGTCATATTAGTATGTTAGTATATTGACAGAGGGAAACATTCACTGAAGGCAGTGGTGATTACTCTAATTGAATGAGGTGAATGAATTTTGATGCTCCAAAATCTATATTTAGTCATCATAAAAAAGGGGTAAAATTGCTATATCTTATTTTGATGATGATCAACTGACAATAATGGTCCAAGTCCCTAGGTCCTCATGAAAACATACATCATCACATCTGTACGTAGTTTTGTCTGTTAGTTTAACAAATAATATAGGTGAGATATGTACCATACAAGACACTTGGCCGAATAAAAATTCTACCCTATTTATTATCCTACTATAAATAGAAAAGAATGTTTCTCAATTCAATTATTTTTGCAATTTGATTATTCCATAAGTGTGACCCACATGGCATTTTGATGTTATTTTTGACCCAAAGAACAATGGTGAAATATGGATATCATAATTTTTATATTGATGAGAAGAATGTGTTTATGATAGCTTGGTATCTTAAGAGGGCTTCTTAGAAGGGGAAAATGGTGCTTTAGCAGATCGTTGAGCTTTTTTTGGCATTGAGGTAGACCCGGTTTATTTCTTGTTAGGATGAGCTAATTAACAGTGTTCTTATAATATTATGTTAGATATGAGATAGATTTTAGGTGTTGGATTGACGAAATGCATAACTTGAGTTAGCTGGACAATTTTGGCTAAACCTAAATTGTAGAGTTGAAATACTTAGCTTTTTTCCTTGTGCCTTGGGTCAGTTGAACTTCATTCCTTGTATTTAGAGTAAGAATACCTTAGATGAATCAAATTAAGTAAAATGCTTTAGTGACTCATGCTTAGAGTAAGATTGTCCATAGTTTCTTACTCTAATAAAGGTTGCCTTTGTTTCTTGTCGACATAGTTAAAGTACTTGAAGAAGAATCCCTACATTAGGACTAATTGTGGCTATTTTAATATCTAAAAGTGGATTTATATACCTTAAGCCTAGTTCGGGTAGGATTTGCAGTTGATCAGACTATAGGATTAGAAGTGGACTCTTAGCCCACTTATGATATGACACATGATTAGTTTTTTGAACCATTTATTCTTATTTGGTTCATGGAAAGGTGTATTAAGGCAATATGGGGAAATCATGATACTTGATGGTTATGTTGGTTAATATGAGGATCGACCCCTATTAATTATGTTATTATTTATGCTATTGATTATTCTCTTTATGATATTGATTACATATATATATATATATATATATCTTTTCGAGTTTGGAAGATGATTATATTGTTCATTACATATACCCAGTTCGAGTCTAGAGGATAATTATGACACTATTCATTATCTACTGGTTCGATTCTGGCTATTGATTTTTTACTGGTTCAAGTCTTGCTATTGATTATTTACCTGTTCGAGTTAGACTATTGATTATACATACCTGTTCGAGTTTGGATATTCATATTATCCTATAATGACATTCTTTTTTTATGATTAACAATATTGGGCTTTGAGATTAATACAACAATTTGACAGCCTTCTAGAAGGGGTTATAGGTTGGAACTCGATTTTATTAAATTAGGGTATGTTGGTTAACAGTAGCTCCCATATTCCATAGCTCATAGTTTAGATTCAGATACTTGCATGACCTTGTAATCTATTGTTCACCTTATCACATAGTAAATGTTTATGACTTGATGTTGCATCAGTTTACCATGTTATATGCATCATGTTCAACCTATATCAATTATTTCCTATCCTAGATACTTAGTTTGTTAAAAGTATGAATTACAAACTTTCTTTTGAGCTATATTGTCTCATAAATATAGGTTCTTACATGTAGCGTTCAAATTGTGCATAGTACGATCTACTACTAAATTAGTAGTAGTACTTTGGTGAGTGCTCATTATTTGAGGACTATTATCAATATTATGTTTTATTACTTTTCAGATTCATACAATTAGTGTAAGTTGGGGGCTTATCCCACCAACTCATCTTAAAAGAGGCTTTTAAATATATAATTAGATATTCAAGTTTTGTGGTGTTAAACTCATATATTATTATTGGTTAACTCATCATTTAATCTTTTAGTTTAGCTTCAGCACAATGTTGATATATCATTAAATTTTGTATTCACCCATAGATTAGCTTGGGCTTACTAGTAACTCTAAATACTGTGTTATGATTAAGGGTAGTCTCAGGTGTGACAAACATAATATCAGAGCAAGGTTTAAAGTGTCCTAATGTGTCTAAAAGATGCATTAAGTAGAATCATATTCATTGATGTGAAGCATGCGAGGTTTATGAGTGAGAGGATATGAAATATTTTAGGAAAAGTTTCAATTCTATGATATTGATATTGTGTGAAAGAGTGTGAACTCTACTAACACCACCTTTTAACTTGTGCTCCACATGTTTAAAGAATATTCCTCCCAAGAAAACTAACTAAAGGAAGAGTGGAAATTGCAAACGCATTGGAAATCAACAAGCACCATTATCAGCTCTAGCAAATCATCTAAATAAACAAGTCTCTGATGCCAGAGTTAGGGTTGATTTCAAAACATTATCCCAGTCTACGATAATCTAGAATAACCCATATCCTATTGCACCAACCAACCTATTGCTGAATACGTCAACAACAAAAGTTTGAGACTTCACTAGGATGTATCCTCAGATATTCTTTAGGTCTAAGTCTAAAGAGGATCCATAATAGTTCTTGGATTGTATACAAAAAGTTTCTGAGTTCATGAGTTTCACTCAAACTAAAAGTGCTAGCTTTTCTTCTTATTAGATGTACGGAGTAGCTCACACTTGGTACAAACAGATGTAGGATTAATGAGAGGATGAGTTTGTTGCCACATATCTAGATAGGTTCTTTCCATTTGAGATATTAAAGACCAAGGTCTAGGAATTCACAAATCTAAAGCATGGTAACATGATTTTGAAGGATTATTTTCATAAGTTTACTTAGTTTCCAAAGTATGCTCCGACTATGGTAACTAACTCTAGGCCCCAAATGAGTAAGTTAGTATTAGGTATTTTTTATTATGTGGCTAAATAATGTAGAACTATTATGACGGTTAAGGAGCTAGATATCTCCAAGTTGATGGTTCATTCCCAAAAAATTGATAAAGATAAAATCAAGGAGAATTAATGGAAGGGTAAGAGGGCTAAATCAGATGGCTTTAGTTTCTCTAAATAGAGGTTGGATGGTATTAACCATTATTAGTTCCATAAGAAATCTTCATCTCCACCCCCATCTTCTTCTAGTGCCCTAGTACCAAGTTTAATTAGGATTATAGGGATAGAGCACCAACCTGTAAGTATTAGGGTAGTGTGAATAGAGTTTGTATTAACCACGTTTATAAGTAGTGTGGTATGAACCATAAGAGTTAGTGTATGGTTGGTAATTATATTTGTTTTGTGTGTGGAAATCTAAGACACAAATTAAGAAAATGTCCAATGGATTCATAAAGAGGTAGCAATGTTTGTCACCAAAGTCATACTAACTCTTTGGTGGCTTTAAAATGTCACTCGATTCATCTACTATAGCTGGTAGACAATGTAAGAATAGGTTCTATGCCCTCTAGACACTACAAGATTCGGAGAGTCTCCTGATGTGGTCACTACTAGATTACAAGTATTTCGTATTTATATTTATGCATGGTTAGATCCCGGAGCCACACTTTACTTCCTGACTACCTATATAACAATAGACTTTGATGAAGGGCACAAAATTCTCGTAGAATACTTCTCAATCTCTACTGTAGTTAGTAATTCAATCATATCATAATGGATATATAGAAATTATGTAGTCACATTTTCCTAGAGTGGAAGGTTAGTATCCCATTGCCTATAGGTCAGTTCATCTCTTATGTTAAGGTCAGAAATATAATTTCCAAAGGGTGAATATTTCATATTATCGGGGTTAAGGATTCAAAGTCCAAGACACCAACTTTTGATTACGTTCCTATAGTAAATGAATTTCTTGAAGTGTTTCCTAAAGATCCGCCAGGAGTTTCTCTCGAGTGGGAAAATGACTTCGCAATAGATATCCTTGCAGATACCTGACCCATTTCAATTTGAATCTATAGAATGGCTATAGTTGAACTTAAGGATTTTAATGAATAGCTTAAAGATCTCCTAAACTAGGGTTTCATTCACCACAAAGTCTCTCCATGAGGTTCTTTTATTTTTTAGTGCATATGAAAAATGGTTTTCTCAAAATGTGAATCGACTATCGTTAGTTGAACAATTTCACAATAAAAAATAAGTATCCTATTCCAATAATTGATTACTTTATAGTCCAACATAAGGGTGCCAAGTTTTTTTCTAAGATAGACCTCATATCCGGCAAGCATCAACTCAGAGTCACAGAACATGACATTCTAAAGACTGCCTTCAAAACTCAGTTAGGTTTCTTTAATTTGTTGGTGTGTCTTTTGAACTAACAAATGCACGTACAACTTTAATGTACTTGATAAACAGGGAGTTAAAGCAGTAATTGGAAATGTTATCTTTAGTCTTCATACATGTCATCATCATTTATTCTCAGAGGAGAATGAAAATGCAAACCATTTGCGGATTGTATTGCAGACTCTAAAATATCCTCAACTATTTTTTAAGTTTAAAAAGTACAATCAGTAGAATGCATTGGTAATATTCTTTTCAGTGATGGCATCTGAGTTGATCCTCAAAATACTAAAGTTGTTTGAAATTTTCCTAGACCTATCTCTCTAATAAGTATAAGGAATTTCTTGGGTTTAGATAGTTACTACTAATTGTTTGTTGAAGGATTTCCTCCATTTTTTCTCCCATGTGTAGAATTACTCAAAAGATAGACAAATTTACGTGATTCAACTAGTATGAAAAGAGTTATTTAGATTTGAAAACTTGACTGACCTTCGCTATAATTATGACTAGGCCAAAAGGTTCAGATGGTTTTGTAGCATATTGCGATGCTTCCAGAGTTGGAATTGGTTGTGTGTTGATGTTGTAAGGAAAGGTTAAAGCATATTCTCCTAATCAAGCCATATCAGAAGAACTACTCGATTGGTAATCTTGAGTTGGTAGCAGTTGGTTTTGAGTTAAGGATTAAGAGTAATTACCTCTATGGGGTTCTTGTTTGACATGACCCAAACCAAGGCCTTGTTGTAATTGGCATCTCAAGTCCAACCGGGACCAAAGACCACCGCTAATACCCAACCCAACCAATAAGCATAAACCCCATGTCAGATAAAGTTAGAGAAAATAACAAGATAATGTATAATTACCATTCCAGACTTTGGGATAGGTCTATAACCGTGACCAACCAAAACAAGTCCAACCATCCAATACAAACCAACTGCCATAACCAAACTAATATAATAATCGAGTTCATATCCATGACATAATATAAGAGGATGGAAAAATCATAAATTCAGTCAAATGGTATCGAGCCTAATACCAGTGTCAATACTAAGGCTGACACCACCACTGATACAACCAATTCCAACCCATAGTAGTTCCACAAAGCCTTTATCCAAAGAAAAAAAGTATCTGGTTGGTACATGACCCAAACCATAGCCAAAAACAATATCTTTAAAATAAACAAAGTATAAAAAGATGTCCATGATATGACATAGAGCCTTCTGGAGTAAGGATACTCACCACATCAATCCAATAGTAGATCCCAAATTCAATCACTAAGCATGAGGAGTAGAATGCTCGATTTTTGCATCACTTAGGGATGCAGTTGCCCAAACATAGGTTAGTGGGTGAACACTAGCAAGTACTTAGGATAAGAATAAAGTAATGCCAACCTTTAAAACAAAACAAACAACCATATGCGCACACATCCATACATATGTACATATATAATCAATGCCGGGAAAGGGAACCGAGTTTAGCATGTATTTAAAGAATTAACCTATTAATATGTAGCTTAACCATCCTAGAACCAGCCACCAGCTATATGGGTCTACTGTAACCCCCTGAACGAGCCCTGATGCATATAGCCGCACAAACTAGAATACCATAGGAGTAGGGGATTACTAAGTACCCTTTGCTCTTAATGATACATATATACAAGTGTAACTTAGGGGATTCCTATGTATCCCGTATGGTCAACATGACCTATCTTCATGTCGGCAAACATGAGTTTGCAGTGTCCATCCATTGGACTCACACCTTCACTGTTAGCTATAACATCCCACTGTTATTGACCAATTAAAACCATTACCACATAACCATGACCACTAATCCATTTATTATTAACCAAAACTATTAGTAGTGGTATCGTCATATCAACTATAGCTTACAAGCAATGTCCTTAGCAAACCTTTTAGAGGAGAAGGGATTCCCACGTACCCATAGATTACATTATTAAATTGCTTGGGGAATTTCAATGTATCCCAAAAGTATGTTCATAACTTAGTTTGCTTGGGGGTTCCGTTGTACCCCGCAAGGATTTCACTTAAAATAACCATAAAAACTAAGACCATACCATTTGAACATCCAAACCATTTAGACCATTTCTGCCATTTAGGGTTCAATTACTAAGTTATACCACCCAAAAGGTTTCATTAAAAGTACAATAATATAGTAAAATCATTCTCATAGGCATTTCATCAAACATGTTGAAGGCATGCATTTCCAAAACCAAAACCAATTAACCATTCCCAAGTAACCAAGAGTTCAAACCATCATGATGATATACAAACCATAACTAATAGACATCAAAAAACCATAACCAACCATTATAATTAAAAAAATCCAACATATATTTGAAAACCTAAAATAAAACAATAATTAGGCTATTAAAAAATTCATAAAACATGCCTTCAGCCGGAATTAACAATGAGAGAGGAGTATCTTGTCTTAGATTATGATGATGATAGAGAAAAATTACTTGTACAAGCCCCAAATTGACCCTCTAGATGAAACCTTAGTATTCCTTTACCCAAGAACCTTAGAGAGAACTTGAGAGAGTTTCTAAGTAATTAAGTAATTGCAATTAGGTTCAATGAAGCCATAAAAGGTTTTTTAAGTTGTGGGGTCCCAAGGAGTTATAAGGGGAAATATCCAGATTACCCCCAACTTAAATTGTATAAAACCCCACAGGTGGGCACTCCACCATATGATTCGTACCCTAGGGTATGAGTGGTTACTCATACCCTAGAACCTTCCTTGGACCCCTATACTAACCAATGTACGACCCCTAATACAAAAGTCATACCCTGAGGCAAAGTAGTACCTTATAATTCCTACCTTGGATAGAATGTGATCAGGGAAACACTGATAACCATATGAGTTATAACCATACGACTCATTCCTAAACATATGATGAGTATGTTTCCACTCATACCATGGACCAAAACATCTATACACCATACTATTTAAGGTACGACTAGGACCTCTTAAACTATATCACAACATACACCTAGTTCCTTTCATCATGTTATGTCTAGTATGTTAAACAATCAGGAAATTTCTAAGAATAGATAACCCAGGGTGATTTAGTCTCCCACACTAGGATCATCTATCCCTAAATGAATGGACAAAGTAGCACAAGCACGAGTTACACCCCTACTTAACCATTCCAACCTTTTAATAAGTTAGCAAATAAAGATGTGACCAAGAACACATACTTCTATATGAATATCTAGAGAAGAAAACAAAAGTGGATACTTAGACTTCATGTCCTCTTCCACGTCCCAATTAGCCTATTCCACCTTATTGTTCTGCCATTAAAACATAGCTAAGGCCACATCCTTTGTTCGAAACTGACAAACCTGTCGATCCAAGATATCAATTGGGATCTCTTTTTATGACCGAGAATTTGAGATACCCAAACCTTTCAAAGGAAAAATTAATGAGTGATCACCTATGAACTTCCTCAACATAGAGACATGGAACACCGGATGCATGGAGATCAAACTAGAAGGAAACTCTAATTCATAAGAAACATTACCAACCCTCTTCATAACCACAAAAGAACCAACATACCATGGACTGAGCTTTCCCTACTTGTCGAACTGCATTACTCCCTTCATGGGATATACCTTTAGGAACTCTCTATCCTCAAAATCAAACTCCAAGTCACTATGCCTCATCAACATAGGACTTTTGGCAACTCTGAGCAGTCTTAAGCCTATCCCGTATCACCTTTACCTTTTCCATAGCCTTGATAAACCATGTCCAGACCAAATATATCCATCTTAGAAACCTTAAACCACCCAATAGGAGATCTAAACCTCCTACCATACAATGGCTCAAAAGGGGACATTCCTATGCGAGAATGATAACTATTATTGTAAAAAAATTCTACAAGAGGCCGATGCTTAAACTAGCTAGTACTATAGTCAATTATACATGCATGAAGCACATCTTCTAATGACTAAAAAGTTCTTTCTATGTACCCATCTATCTGCTGGTGAAAAACAGTACTTAGACTAACTTTAATACCTAACCCCTTCTGAAATATTTACCAAAAGTGAGACAAAAATTGAGTACCACGATCAAAGATAATCAAAATATGTACCCTATGTATCTTCACTGCATCAATAAGATACAACCTTGCATAATTATATAACAAAAAGTTAGTCCTCACTGGAAAGAAGTGAGAAGACTTTATCATCCTATCCACAACGACCAAAATCAAATCCAATAAATTCTAAGACCAAGGAATACCAGTAAAGAAATCCATGCTGACCACCTCCCATTTTTATTCCTGCAATTCAATTTCTTGATACAACCATCCCATCCTCATGTTATCAACTTTTACTTATTAACACAATAAATATTGGACACAAAATTTCCCACATCCTTCTTCATACCATTCCACCAATACATCTCTTGAGATTATGATACATTTTATTTGAACCGGGATGAATAATGTAAAGCTATTCATGAGCCTCAACCATTATTCCTTCAAGCAAATAATCAATATCAAACATACATAATCGTCTTTGATACAGTAAGGTACCATCACCACTGATCTCAAACACAATTACATTTTGCCCACCAGCATGTCCCTTGATTTTCATCAAGACAGGATCTGGCATTCACTTCTTCTTGATCTTTTCACTAAGAGATGACAACACCATTTTCTGTACTATCACACCACCTCTACGGAGAATAGATGATGAACCCTAAGATTAGTGAAGCGTTGAATATCTCTCACCCGCTCCAACTTAACCTTTTCCATATGAGCTAAAATCCCCATAGACAACCTACTTAGAGACTCAACAATAACATTAGCCTTACTTGGGTGGTAGTGAAGACTCATGTCATAGTCTTTGAGAAGCTCAAGCCATCTCCCCTAATTGAGATTAAGCTCCTTCTTAGTGAAATCATAATGTAGACTCTTATGATTTGACAAGATATCTACATGAACTCCACACAAAAAGTTCTGGCAAATCTTTAAAGTAAACACCACTTCTAAAAGCTCCAAATAATGAGCAGGATAATTCCTCTCATGAAACTTCAACTACATTGAAGAATAGGCTATCACCTTACTATGTTTCATCAAAATACAACCATGTCTCACCTAAGATACATCACAATAAACCACACATTCAGCCAGTAGGAGTTGAATCTTAGGGAGAAGAGGTGGCTTGAGTTGTTGAAAGATTATGAAATAAGTCTCCACTATCACCCGGGTAAAGGTAATATGGTTGTTAATGCTCTTAGCAGGTTATCCATGGGTGTCTAGCTCATGTGGATAAGGAAAATCAGGAATTAGTTAAAGATATTCACCATTTGACTAACTTTGGAGCTCATTTCTTGGACTCTGAGGATGGTGGTGTGTTTCTGCAAGAAGTGCCGAAGTCATCCCTTGTTGCAGAAATAAAGGAGAAACAAGTACTAGATCCTGTCTTAATGAAGATTAACGGGGATGTGGGACAACGAAAGGTTATAGCTTTTGAGATTAGTGGCGATGGTATCTTGAGGTACGAACGTAGGTTATATGTTCCCGACATAGATGGATTAGGAGAGAGGATCTTAGTTGAGGCTCATGAATCCTGTTATACTATTTATCCTAGTTTGACAAAAATATATCATGATCTTATGGAGATTTATTAGTGGAATAATATAAAGTAAGAGGTGGCTAGTTTTATGGACAAATGTATGGTATGTCAATAAGTAAAGGTTGAGTAGTTGAGGCCCGAAGGGTTGTATCAAGAGATTGAGTTACCTGTATAGAACTGAGAGATAATTAATATGGATTTTTTTACCAATCTTCCTTGATCTCAGAATCAATTTGATTTGATTTGGGTCATGGTGGATAAGATGACTAAGTCTTCCAACTTCTTGCCTGTGAGGCCTAATTATTCAGTAGAGTACTATGCTAAGTTATTCCTCTAAGAGATTGTGAAATTACATGGGGCACCTATTCCTATCATGCTAGATAATGGTTATCAGTTCTGATCACCCTTTTGGCATTCATTTCAGAGAGGTATGGGAAATAAGCTGAGCCTTAGTACCTTTTTTCACCCGCAGTTAGACCGGCAAGGGATGGATTCATTTAAGGCATTATACAGTAAGAGGTGTAGATCTCCTATTGGGTAGTTTGAGGTTAGTGAGGCAGAGATGTTTCTCCCAGATTCGGTTCACCAAGTAGTGAAGAAGGTGAAGGTGATTCGATATAGAGTTAAAGCTACCCAAAGTTGCCAAAAGTCTTATGTATATGTGAGGCATAGGGAGTTAGAGATTGAGGTTGGAGATTGGGTGTTCTTGAAGGTATCTCCCATGAAAGGAGTATTGTGGTTTGGGAAGAAGGGGAAGCTCAGTCCCATGTATTTCAGCCCATAATTGGTCTTGAAAAAGATTGGTACAGTTGCATATAAATTAGAGTTGTCCTCTAGTTTGAGCTCCATTTATCTAGTGTTTCATGGTTCAATGTTGAGTAAGTGTATGGGTAATCCATTGCTGATTGTGACTATCAAGGATATTGGTATTTTGAGTTGCATGTCATATGAGGAAGTCTCTGTTGAAACATTAGATAGACAAGTTCGTTAGTTGCGGACGAAGGACGTAGCTTTGGTAAAGGTTTTATAGAGGAACCACAAGGCTGAAAAGGCTACATGGGAAGTTGAAGAGGATATGAAGTTCAAGTATCCATTCTTGTTTTCTACTCTAGGTAATTGTTTTTGCGCCCAAGCGCACACACATGTGTACACGGCCTAACAACTAGTAAAGTGGCCCTTTTACAAGCCAAGTATCGATCCTAAAGGGACTAGTGTTAAGAAACTATCCAATTATAGTTTAACTATTGAGATTCATATGTACGAACGTAACCAAAAGAGTTTTGAAGGTTTTTAAATTAAAAGTAAATTAAAAAAATGTGGTAAAGTAATGACTTTGAAGAATCAATGGATGAAAACCCAAGGCTAAAGCACTATGAACAATCATACTATGCTATTGAACTTCATTGATTAAGTTACTTATCTTGGTTGTTGATTCATAAGGTTGATTTCATGATCATGGTTTCCCGAACTCTAACCACCTATCTAACTTAGACCCACAACTACATCGTTGAGTGGGAATGTGAGAACTAAGCTTGAAGCATTTATATTTCATCCTGTAATGAACCAAGTAAGGCTTCTAGGTATATCCCAATCCTAGATGCTAATTCAAATCTCCTATTTTTTAAAGAAATAAGAAAACTACTCTATTTACCCCCATGTTCTATCTTTCTATTCCCCCTCCCGAGATCATAAGTTTTAAAATATATGTATTCTAAGGGTTACAAATCCTTAAATAATGATAACAAGGGTAAACAAACAACCAAATTTGATAAATAAATAAACCTAATCAATTCGTTGCAATCGTAGTCATGTTCTTGGCTTTAACCCCAAAAAGGGGGGTTTTAGCCACTAATAGACATAACCGTAATCAAAGTAATTAAATACATGATTAAATCCATTAACAAGATAAATTAAAGAGAAATAACCCAAATTAAAGTGTGTAGCAGCCCCTCCTTAATGCTCCAAGACGTCAAAAAGTAATTAATATGTGTTCAAAGTGTCATATATATATTATGGAAGGTTTGGCCATGTGGGAATTGGCAAGGTATCACAGGACCTATCCCACCGGAATGGAAGGGGTGTTGTGGGCCTTAGTCCATAGGTCTAATTGGGAGCCGCAGGCCTTAATCTACCCGTCTAAAGGGGCGCCACCCCTATATTGCTTGGGCATTCTAGAATTATAAACTTGTCTCAAGCCTTTTTCCTTCCGTCCTAAGGATTGTGTATCATCCAAATATAATATGAATTATCTCACGAACGACTAACTAGAAACTCAAGCTAAGAACTAAATTCACTCATTTAAATCTTAAACTTAGTCCAGACTCTTGGCTTGATTCAATTGTAATTTAAACATCATAAAAAAGTTATTCCACACAATATTACATAGTCAAACCATAAGTAAATCATTATACACGTTAGAATCCATTGATACCAACTAAAAAGACACCTAGCTAAAGCTAGTTACACTAGTTTTCTCGTCCAAACTCTAAGTGATCAATTTGAATCCATGTTTGTTTGAAAACACCTTTAGAGATTGTAATCACGTACTTACATACTTAGTTTCTCAATTATATCATTATTAACACATAAATCACACGAATTTCCCTTAAACAAGGCAAGATAAGCAAGTATAACAACACTAAAGTGCATAAATACACCTTATATCACCACTCCACACTTAAGTCATTGTTCATTCTCGAACAACTCTTTACTCTAAGTTCATAAGATGAGAAGACTCTTCACTACTACTTGAAATAAGACACTCAAGCTAGTACTACAATGACTACACAAAATACAAGTTTCTACACTAAGCATGTTACATACACAATTAAAAGTCCAAGAACACTACTCCAAAACATCCTAGCCTCAAGAATTGGCTCACCTAGTTAGCAAACTCATAAATTTTGTTCAATCAAAGAGATCATAAAAATTACCCATATTCAACAAACATGTTCCTTCATAATAAGAGAGTTACCCATAATCACCTGCATAAATGCAATTTATAACAAAATGAGTACAGGAATCAATTTGCTCACTCTCACAAGGAATTCACAAGTTGTACACAATGAACCATATGCTTGCCCTTAGTTTAGTACTCCACTAATATCAGAATGATGAAGCTTGGGATCAAATAGGTCTTTAATGGTTGTAATGTAGGATAAGGGATGGGTAGGAACTATTTTGGCCAAGAATAATGACTAAATTCCCTAAGTGCTTTAATACATCACATAATATAATTAATTCACCTTCAACAACCTAATTACACTACTTCTGTTTGCCCTTATCTTTTGTTTTTCCCTATCCTATTAAGCTCACTAACATACATTATGGTGGGAGTGTTTTCTATTCATAACGTATTCAATTTTGAACAAATTTTCATTCGTTTCAATACTTTACTCCCAACAACCATACATAAACACCAATAGCTATTACTAGGGGCTTCACTTTTAACTTTCTTCTACTCAAATTTCCAACTCCATAACTTAATTAGGTTTTAACTAAAGCTCTTAGGAGCTTTGGATCAACTTAAGATAAATCAAGGAAAGGATTGGGCTACATAAGAGGCTGCCAAAGAAAGAGCTAAAGGATCAATAAGGGTTAACTAGGATTATGCATAAGGGTAGTTAAAAAAGGGTATGAAATAAGGCTATCAAAGAAATGCCTATATCATATCCTAAAGCCACACTTATTATTTTGCTTTGTACACACATCGGGAAAGTTCTAGACAACACATACAACAAGGAATAAATAAACATCCTCACACACATGACACATGTTCAACACATGAAACATGTTCAACTCAAGTAGGATCCTCATAGACTCTCAACAAAATAATATCATGAATTCAACATTAAGCTAACAAGCACAAGAGTCATAAACTAGAGCCTAGGTGTCTCAACACTAGAAATTCACACAATCAACATGATTTTACAACCAAACCACTTGCATTATGTAATCACACATAGCTCTAACAAGAATATCTTACTTATTCCTAAAATAAAATTTTTTAAAATTACTCATAAAATTTGGAATTTCCCTACCCCACTGTCCTCAAAGTATACTCAAAAGGTAGAAATAGAAATTCTCCCTAAGGACTCTAGGCCTAGCTAGTAGCATATTTACATATCAAAGGGGTCCAGGGCCCCAGACTTCGTTTTTTCCATGCTCCTTAGCTCAGGTTTCCTGGTATTCAAACTTCTCATCAACCTGTGACTCAAAAAAACCAAAAACTAGTGAAGTAAAAACTAAAAAAATGAAAAATTAACTCCTACTTTACTTGGGTTTCCTCCCCAAAAGTGCCTAATTTAGTGTCGTGGTACGATCTAATATGCACTTATCTATTTTCCTTGGTCATCTTCCTTACACTCGGATACTATATTTTTATTCATTTCTGACCTCTTGAGTGTGAACTCCCAAGGTCAACATCTTTCTCAACAATAGCCTCTTTAGTTTTATCAATTTGCATCATTTTGGGCTTCGGTATTGGAGGCTTGGGAATCTCAATGAAAAAGTCTGAAGAGGTCTTTTGTGGAATAAACTCCACCACCCCACACTTATCCCTTTCAATGATAGTAATCATGCATAAATTATTATAGTGGGATAGTGTGTTGAGAGATTTGTACACTTTGAAAATAGGCTCTTTATCATCCAGCCTCATTATGAGTGTACCCTCTCTTACATCTATCAATGCTCCTCCCATTACAAAGAATGAATGTCTCAAGATGACTGGTACTTTTTCATCTGCCTAAAAATCTAAAACAATAATGTCATCCGAAATAATAAACTTACCAACCTTAATAAGAACATCCTCTATGACTTTCTCAGGATGGGTTATGGTCCCATTTGCCAATTGTAGTAATAGAGAGCTCAGTTTCAGCTTCCTTAAGCCTAGTGTTTTGAACAAAGAAAGGGGTATCAAATTGACACTTGCCCCTAAGTCACTAAGTGTGTGGACTACCTTACTATTCCCAATTAAAATGGAAAGAGTGAACTTCCTAGGGTCTTTGATATTTTAGGCGTCCTCTACATCAGCACAGAGCTAAACTCATTAGTGAGTACTACCATCTCAATATACTGTAACTTAACTTTCTTTGTGACCACATCCTTTAAGTACTTAGCGTACTATGGCATTCCATGCAAAACTTCTAAAAGAGGTAAGTTAATGTGTAGCTCTTTGAATATGTCAAAGAACTTCTTAAATCATGCATTATCCATTTCTTTTATAAGCCTCTGTGGAAAAGGTAATGGTGGTCTCTCCTTCACCTGTTCAACAACTTTTGCTTTCGAGTACTCAGACTTCCTTGAATTTTCAGCAACTTTTTCAGATACTTTTGAGGGAATTAAAACTGAATCCACCTCTTTAGTTTTCTTTGGAGGTTCTTTATTCATCTCTTTACTACTCCTTAAAGTAATTACCATTACTTGTTTTGGATTTTCTATATCACTTGGTGGACCGCCTTGAGGCCTGGTATTTTATGCCTGCATAATCTGACCTATTTGTGACTCCAAAATTCTTGTAGATGCTTGCTGGATCTTTATATCTACTTCTAATTAAGATTGAGAAACCATAATTGTCTTCAACATCTCTTCCATATTACTAGTCTGGGCTGCAGTCTGATTGCCTTGAATCTACTGCTAATACTACTGTTGTTGATTGTACTAAGGTTGATTTGGTGGCTAAGTTTACCACTTTAGATTGTAGGCATTCCCATAATTATGCTTTTGTGAATTTCCCACAAATATCCCGGACGTATGATTTGTAGCACGTGTAGCTGCTAAATGCCCACTATTACCACAAGCCTCATACCAACCTGCAGTTTATTGAATTGCAATAACTATAGCTGAAGGCTGTGTAACCCCCAACTTTATGTTGCTGTACTAAGTATTCAGTTGATTTTCTAGTGAAGCAATTTGAGAGGATATAATAGTAAATTTTTTGACCTCCAACACACCTGCAACCTTCTTTGCAGTATTTCTTGAGTCATAATGCAACTTAGGATTCCCTTAAGCAGTCCAGTTCAATAAAGTATATAGCTTATTATAAGTTCTCTAATTCTTGAAAAACTTTAATTCTTGACTACCTGTAGCTAAATCTAGCAAAATTTTTTTGTTATGGTTAAGTGCCTTAACAAAAGTGTTAGCTTATACCTCATTGGACTATTGATGATGTGGATAGTCCCAATGAAGAGCTTTGAAGCACCCCTAAGAATGATTTAAACTATCATTTAGCTTCTATTTGAAGCATGCAATCTCACTATACAGTCTCTCAGTCTGGCTAGATGGAAAGAATCGAAGGAGGAATTTCTGAGCTAAGTCATCCCAAGTTGTGATTGAACTTGCCGGCATAACGTTCAGCTACTTCTTTTAATCCCCTAATAGTGAAAAAGGGAATAGTGTTAGCCTAACATAATTAGTTGACACACTCGTAGGGATGAATGTGTCATTGATCTCCAAAAAGTTTAGCAGATGGACTTGTGGACCTTCATGTGAAAGCCTCGTAAACTATCCACTGCTGATCAAAATTTACACCATGTTTGGTTTCAGCTCAAAATTACCTCCCGTAGCTGGTTTCTGAACAAAGGAGGTCAAATTTGTTAGAAGTGGGATTGCCACTTCACGAACTATCCTGCGGGCTGGTTGATCTTCAACCATTAGAGCAAAATTGTGTTATTCCTTTTGAAATTATGGGATAGGGGGAAAGGTTACTTCTCTCCTTTATTGATGGATACGTTGCTCGTGTTTGGGGCTTGGTTTAACCTATTCCCTATTCTTTCCTAGCTTGAAACTCTATAAACCTATTTTTTTAAAATTCAATACCAAGACCAAGAGTAAAGCACCAAAGAAATCTAAAAAGTAAAACTAAAACAAAAATAGTTGCTAATTTACAAGTCCCTGGCAATGGCGCCAAAAACTTGTTGCGCACACGCAAGTATACGTGGCCTCATAAGTAGTAAAGTACCCCCTTTTACAAGCCAAGTATCAATCCCACAGGGACTAGTGTTAAGAAACTATCCAATTCTAGTTTAACTATTGAGATTCACTAGTGCAAACGTAACCAAAATATTTTTGAAGGTTTGTAAATTAAAATTAAACTGAAATAATACGGGAAAGT